>NC_060210.1:35882500-36085000 GCF_021130785.1 Homalodisca vitripennis
TAATAGCTGAGGAAAATATAAATATTCACTGACTATCTTAAGACTTGCTAAACCTAACTTGGCTCCGGATGAAGGTTCAGTTACTAATCAATGCAACGACGTAAAAGGCATTGAAGAGTAAAACAGAAGCCTAATGTATAGGGATGCCTTTGTATTCAAGTCAAAGGCCTTATCATCCAAACACTTCACCTTTCATATGTTTAATTTTTAATATACATCTTATAGTATATATAATATAATATATGTGTATATAATCTAAAGGTGAGATAAATTGATATAAATGGTATTAATTGGTAACCTATGAATAATAAAGTGTTTTTGAATTATTGATTGAAATATTATTTCCAGGCATATTTTAACTGTAAGTTCAATTGATCATAATAAAAATTAGATAGCAGCTTTGATTAATGGCTTCACAGGACAATTCTAGTGTCAGTTGTATGACATACATACCCATGAGCACTTTTCCGTACAATACCACATGTGCAATCAAGGTATTCTATGAGCTACACTACAATGTCAGCAATAATGCAATATCTAACGGCAACGAATTTTAGATCATAGTTATTCCTAAATGATCGCTATGATCAAATGATCTCTATCGCATTGAACACAACATAGGTAATTTTGAAGTGAGGATTAAACAAGGATAAACTATGGGTACTTCCTGTAAGAGCGCAGCAGATCACGTGAAAAAATGACAATCGCGCCTCGACGTGAACTCTAAACTAAGCAACGCTGGCGAAAACGTAACGTCAAGCAAACCAGTGGCCTCAAAAAGAAACGATTAGTCAAATATAGACTAAACGCGAAAACTAGTTCCCTCGAAATCGCGCCTAGCTCGACTTGAGCTCCAAACTAAGGAACGCTGGTATCAACGTACGTCAAGCGACCCAACGCCCTCGAAAAGAATCGATAAGTTAAAAAAAAACATAATTCAAACTCATAGTTACTAATAATAAAATTTAACCCTATTCGTCCACCGATTAGTTTTCTTGCTATATTTTATATGTAAAATAATATTTTTATTAGCGGTTTAAGTACGAAATTTCATATACTGATCGTATCGTTAGTGACTCTGCAACTTCAGGCAAAAGCGTGTATCAAAATGAGTACCAACTACGGCTAAGACTTATGTGCACCTTAGCGAGTCGTATCGTAGGTTGGTTACTACCCGAGTCAGCCAGGTACAGTACAGCGTACTTACATACCCTAGTACCTATGCTGCATACCCTCCGCTGTGAGTCGCTCCAGCCATTTAAGCGATCTCTAGCGGACATATTCTGAACTCCGTGGAGTTTATTACCTGTTTGATTAATAACAATAATTAAAAATTAAAACTAACCAAAGAAAAGTTTTTAACTTGTTAAATATCTGACAAGCCTAAGCAAACATGCCAGTGTATCGAGTATATACCTTGTTATACACAATATATTTACAGAGTAATAGACTCCACTCAGGTAAGCCCATTCTCATCTATGAGTATAATGTAACAAATGTTTATGGTACACTATTTTAAAATTTCAATTATTTGGAAACTTAGCTCGGTTACATAGAATGGTTTAATACTCCACTAGGTTCACTTGGCCTCGATAAGTCTGATGGGAATCCCGGTGTTTATGGCGCCAGGCTCTAAAGCTTCGCTTCCAACTCCCAGTTGTTGCCGCTATCTGCTAGAAACACATAAAGCTTGTTCTCACGAGTGCCTCTTAGCTCAATATGTGCATCCTCAGTTATTAAAAATTGTAAATATAATACTGTATATATATTACAAAAATTAAGTATCAGTGGAGTTTTAACCTTATTAAGAACTAAATATTTTACTTCTCTCCTCAAGACAAATTATAAGAAATTGTAGTTTGAAGACACAGTAAAACAAATTTGCTTTATCTTTTGAAACATCAAATTATTACAAGGACGCTACATTACTAATGTATACTAAATATGACTGCAATTAAATTTATAATTTTTTTTCGTTTACAGATTACTGTATTTTACTTTCCCATTTCAACTATTTTATATATATATATATATATATATATATATATATATATATATATATATATATAATATGTATATAAATGTATTATATAATATATATAAATATATACATATATATATATATAATTATAAATAATAAGGTAGTGTAACTATATTTGCATTGGTAAAGAGAATTCATTTAACTTATAACTGCCTTTGTGATGATTATTTAAGCTTAGTTAAATTATATATTAAATAATTAACCATTTTTACTTGGATCATAAAAACTCTGAAATCTTTTACTTTATAATGTTTTTCGCTCAATAGGATATTTTTGCACACGCAAATTCACTTCACTATGTCTACAGATGTTTCTCGGTCAACACTTGGGATAATCTACATTAGGTACCCAATTTTAATCTTGAAATAATCCTAGGGTAGTTCAAGATAAATAATTTTGAAAATAAAACAATTATTTCATTTTAAATAAATTCCAATATTGGTCTTGTTTTTGTAGAATTTGTGATGGAAGTCAAAATTGCATGAGTACGTATCTCCGGAACTTTGTGTGAAAATTTCTTTTAGTCGAATAACCCTGAGTTTTACAAACTAATAATGATTTAGTTTAAGTAAAAACACTCTTAGAAGTTTTAATGAGATATGTGCCATACAAACATTATTATTGAAAAAGTTAAACATAAAATAAATATAGTGCTGGTATAAATTACGCAACAGTAAAAAAACATATTTTTTATTAAATATAATTGTATCTATGGGTTGTAAACTAAGCATAAAACAAATATTTTCTCGCCACATGAATTTGGGAAATACAGTTACTGGTAAACATAGTTTTAAAATTAGATAATACATTTTTAAATTACGATACCTTAACGCGAGATATATATGCAATTGAGGAAGAAAAGTAGTAATCGGTATCAGGGATTATTTATACTAACGCAAAGTATAGCCAAATAATGTGGTCCACTAAATGCTCTAAGATATTAACAAATTTGTCATTGTTAAAACCTCTTTGTTTGTAAATTATGTTTCTTATTAAATATCGTTTAAACTGTATACATGAAGTATCTTTAAACAATTAAAGTCAGTTACTTGTAAACCATGTTCACACAAATAAAAAAAACAAAAGTTATAAAATAAGGCATTAATTAAAATGTTTCGGTGAAAATCATCCCATAGTCGTCTAATCACAGTTAAACATATTAATAATGTATCCATGAATTATCACTTAAAACGTAATAGTTCATTCCAGAAGATAGCTGCTTAAAATAATTCGATTTTTGTACTTAATGGATTCGGTTATCATCAATTTATTACAAATTAGCAATTCTTTAGTAAGCAGTTTTTATACTCACTTTTAGTGCATTTATTATAGAAATAACTAGCGATAACAATATTGCTGATCACAGAGAGTCTTCTTGATATGGCAGATAATATAAAACTTGTTTATCCAGTCGATGGCTTTTTCACTCTGGCATAAGAGATTGGACAGATGAACCTGACAGTAACAAGCTTGCTAGTAGTGACTAGGTATTCATGGGATCTAAGACTTTAAAAGAATTTAAAAATTAAATTAAAATTATATTTGATTTGGTTATAAGGTAAGGTTAACTGTAATGGTCAAACAAGTAGAATTACTGTCCTTAGTAATGGCCATATTCCTGATTTAAAAGATAAACCAAACCGATAAGTTGTAGGTACCACTAGTTGTGTCGAGACCAAAGAAATTTATTCCTATATCAGTTTAGCTCAGCGTTGCCTGTCGTAGAATACTCTTCATACAAGGTGCCGGTTTTATTTTTAAATAAATACGTCTATTGAACTTCAAGGATATTGAGGAAAACGCAAAAGTCTTACCGATGTAAAGTTTTAACTTAACGACCGCAGTGAACTTGATACGGTTGTAATTATATTCTCACTCGATGAACATTTCCAATGAAAACCCTTTGAAGTTGTCGATTTTACGCACTTGGTGAAGGAAAGATGAGAGGGTTTTCCATATTCCGTATGCCTCTCGAAATATTGTTTTCCAGGACAAAGTTCTTGATGATGCAACGCTTCGTGCCATTACATCCAATTACCATTTAATCAGGGGGATGATCCTTGAATCTTTGTACTGTTACCCAATGAAAACAATCCGTAAAAAAATGAACAACTAAGAAAAGACGTTTAATCCGAAATGTTTTTATAGGACTTTACTACACCATACTTGTTTAAGTGAATAATATATTACTTAGAACTGCACACATGTTAAAACTAAAGCATTAATTTCTTATCATATTAGAGATTAGTTACATTGGGTTACATACTTTATAACACTTAAGGGGGCTGGCCCAGTAAAAAAAAATTTTTTTGAAATTTTTTTTATATTTTTTTAATTTTTTTCTTGTTTATTTACAATTAATTTGATGTAAATATCATGGGCATACGATTTTTTTGGCTGAGTGTAAAAGTAAAACAGGTAAAAGTGTAAACGTACGTCAGACAAGACTTTGTTTTGATTCTATTTTCCAGTCTTTTATACCAACAAGCAGTTGCTTCAAACAGTCTTGGGACTTTTAAACATAAAAACACTATCCCCAAAGCCATCATGCTGGAGATAAAACCAATATTTGTAGACCTAACAATGCCAAACCTCCTCCAAAGATGTCTTATGGGAAAAACACAGAACTCCAACGAAAGTTTCAACAGTATTTTGTGGTCACTGTGTCCTAAAAAAGGATTTGCAGGAAGGGATATTGTGGAAATAGCTGCTCATGAAGCTTCCCTGATATTTAATGAAGGGAATAATGCAAAGTCAAAAGTGCTAGACCACTTGAAAATCAAACCCGGAAAACACTTCAACAGCTGCATGGAGACTTTTGACGTTCGACGAGTGCGCGACGCAAATAAAAGAACTATGTTGGCAAGTCTGGAAGAAAGGAGAGCAAGGAGAAGGCTTAGAATAGAAAAGGAAAGTCAAGACAAGGAAAAGGAAGGTGTTTCTTATGCTGCTGGAGGATTTTAGAGTACCATTTTAGTAAATTTATCAATAAAAATATGTTTGTTTGCGATTTCCCGAAACATTGTTTTTTTCCTATTATTTACATCATAACTCCAAAAGTATTGGAGCAATCTTCACACCAAATTTTCACCACATCTTCATTTTAGCTGTGTAAATGGCTTGAAATAAAATTAAAATGGTGAGTAAAGTATTTCTTATATTCCAAGCCTATTTACCTTCTAAAAAGTCAATTTTTTTTGGTAAAACTTATTTAAAATTCAGTAATTTTTTTATTTGTACATTTTTTTATATATTTTTAGTTCAGGCCAAGAAACTATTGCCTAGGAACAAGATACATTTTATTTTGTGAAATTATCTCATAAGGTAGATTATTTATCATGTTAAAACCATTAGACTAAAGATTTTTTTTGCAAAAAAACAAAAATTAAAAAAAAATAATAAATTTTATATTTACAATTTTGTTTTTTCTTAAGTGTGTATAAAAAGTCTATTTTGACTTAACCTGAAAGTTTCAAACAAATTGGGCAATATTTGACTGAATACAAAATTGTTTTCCAAAACCATGCAAACGTGATTGCGATACTGGGCCAGCCCCCTTAAAGATGTTTAAACCAACATTAAAACCTATCTATCTTTATGAATTGCCACTTATTTATTACTGCAATTTTTTAATTATTCATAACTATTCTTATTTCAGACAGCATGACATGTTTATTTGACTTGTTTATTCCACATTAGGTCCTACAAGCATCTATATCAATCATTACTACTCGCATAAATGATGAAAGATAATTCAGTTAAGTCAGCAAAACAGTTTTACTGATAAGTTTAAAGAACACGTTGAAATAATATTAAAACAAAATGTATGTTTATGAAATCGCATTATACTTAACGGTTTTCTTATCTATGATAATTACAAAATACAAAAATAGTAAGAAATAGGAGGGAGCAAACATTTTATATCCAGAGAATGTAAACTTTATGGGTTTGTAGGGTGAAAGTGACAGTCGCAATAATAAATCAGGGGCATTGAGTTTAATTTCAAAATAAATTTACAGCAGATACGTAATACCTGCATCCATCCACCATATAGTGATTTATCTCCCCATAAAAACGTGAAGTGCCAGTAAGGAGGTTAATGGCGTGGACAAGACAGCCAGACTTTACACGTTCCTTACCAAATTGCTTTCACCGCTGTATTCATCTTATACTGGATACTTAAAAACACTGCCCCCAGTTATAACTGTGTTTTTTTACACAAGTAACTAAATCTGTGAAATATTTTGAATTGGCTAACGGGTCTCAAATAAGCTTCTTAAACTGCTTTTATCTCTCCAAAGCAATTAGAGTTGTTTTAATAATTTGGAAAGGATCTGTTTACTTGTTACTTGAGTAACAGCTTCTAGTAGGGCAAACTATTCAGAGAGTTACACCAATAGATTCAGTATAAAACTTGTTTCATTATTATGTTATTAAACTTTCAAATTTAACGAAACTTCTGAAATACATCAGACATATAAGGCAAAACATAAAGTGTTTTCAAATTTAGGCAGTTATATACAAATAAATATTACTTAAAATATTATTTGTAATTTATACAGAATTTGTAAATTGTATTTTGAGTAGTTTCAGTTAAATATTTTTAGTATCCAACACTGAGTGAACACTGCTTCGTAGAAATTATCTTGAAAAACTTGTATGAAGCAGTCTTTATATTATTAAATTACAACTCCGTTAATTTTTAAAATTTCAATGTAATGTCTTAAATTACATATCTGAGGGTTTATCGTTATATTTTAAATATTACTTTTTATTGATTTTATTTTATTTGTATACATATCGTTACCTATTTAATTAACAATGGTAGATATCGACTCCCACAATCAATACAGACACGCTAAAACAGAAAATTACCTACACTATTGTATAGAAATGTAGTGGTGTCTACCTGTGATTTCGTGATTGTTATTTTGGGTGTGTGTAAATGTATTTTATTTTTTCACATGAAAATTACAGCACCGATTGTATTCAATTTTCACGTAGGGATACTTAGGGTTTCTGGTTAACATTTACATTTGTTCTTATTTCGAAACCTTCTAAGGGCTGCGCAGTACAAGTCTTTCAAAAAGTCTCATCTTGGTCTCTAAAATTGCATTACAGCAAAAATACAATATGCATTTACTGAAAGTCTGTCAATTGAATTTATTGACATATGAGTTATCCATTCATTTATCTTGCAATTTTCATCCGTACTAACAAATTGATGTCCCTCAGGGGCGGTCTTACTTTCAAGGCCGTACGGGTAGTGGCGACCCCGAGGTACCCTAGCTAATGCTCCAGATCCCTTCTCTTCTTGTTCTGGAGGCCTATGGCTGGCACACTTCTCTATGTGTCAGCCTATCTCTCTTCTTCACACTCTTCTATCTGAGGTAAAGTTCCTCAACTCTTCGATCTAGTTTCCCTTTCATTTCTCCCACTAGGGGCCAAGCCACGGTGGAACAGCGTAGGCCAGGGCTGAATGGCTGGTGGCAAAACCAGTCTATACTAGCGGGACTCTGGACACCCGGCGACCCTCCAGTTTAAAAGCAGGCTTACCCAGGCATGCGGGGCTCTGTCTGGGCGGACCTTCCATTCCCTAGCTTCTCGTGGGAACAACATGGAAAGAAAACAAACACAAAAAACAAAACAAACCAACCCTTGAAACAGCTCCTGAAGCTGTTTCTAACCTACCTCTTCCTGCTGAGGTAGCTCCTGAAGCTACCTCGCACATACCACCACCTGGCAACACAACTCAAGAGGTTGTTATGCCAACATCCCTACCTTCTCCTCAACAAAGTGCCTTAGGAACACAGGAGGTTCCATTGCACACTGAAGCTCCCATACATGGCAAGGCTTTATCTGAGGAAGGCAGTACAAGCGCTGAGGAAGTAAAATCCCTTCAAGATATAGAAGATCAGCTCCTCAACAGCCCAAGCACTCCCATGTCTACAGGTACGCTGGATGATGCCACAGAGCAACTCGGCAACCTCAGAATGAAGAGGCCCAATCTCACCACTGCTCAAAGAAGAGAAGCACTAAAGGCTAAACTTCTTGAAAAGGGTGAAGCTTTTGACCCTTCCAAGTGGAGGAGGGGGAAAAAAGAAGGAAGAAAAGAATCCCGAACGGCAGGAGGTCTCAACTCCGGGCCCAACTGCGGGTACCAAGGCGGGGGTGTGGGGTCGGCCAAACGCCCCAGAGGCACCTTGGTCACCCCGCCCTCCGCTGAGGGACCCGCAAAGAAGGCTAGGAGGGAAACCCAAAAGCCCGAAGCCCACGATCCCGAGGCCTCTGGTAGCACACCCAAGGCTACCTACAGAGAGGTCGCAGCGATTAAAATGGCCATAGCCCTCGAAGGCTACCCGGAAGCGAAGCTTAGTGCAGAGCAAGGAGAAGCCATCGAGGACGCAATTATGGAAGAAATCCAACACCCTGGAGGGATGGTTCCGTTCCATCGTTTTGCGGGCACCTACCTAGAGAAAGGTGTTTTAAATTGCTTCCTGCATCAACGAACACACCAAACGTTGGCTGGAAGAAGTTATCCAAAGAATAAAACCTCTGGGAGATGATATCTCTCTGAGAGTGGGTCTGCGTAAGGACATCTTGAGGTCCCACCAGGGTGTTTTTCAGAGCTCACCCGAAGCTTCTGAAGAAGACACCTGAAAAGTACTTGAGATGTTCAATAAGCAGAACCCCAACCTGAATGTAAACGAGTGGAAAATCCTTCCATCCAAGCCAGACCCGAAAGGTTACGGATTCGTCTGCTTCCTGGACGAGGTCTGCTACAAGGCTGTGAAGGATTCCAACTGTAGAGCCAACTTAGGACTCTGGCAGGTCTCAATTGTCTCCTCGACAGTCAAGGACAATGCCACGAGTTCTACAAATCAACCTCCAGCACAGTAGGGCTGCCTCGGCAGCCTTCTGCCAGTTCTTCCTCCAGGAGGGATTTGATCTAGCACTGATTCAAGAACCATGGCTTCCACCAAGGGGAGAGTGGCGGGCCTAAATGAAACCAAAGGTAAGTTAATTTACTGTACCTCTCTAAGGAATGTCAGAACCTGCATCCTGTTGAGGAGAGGCTTGGATTTTCTAACCCTCAACGAATTCTGCTCCAGAGATCTCACTGTGGGCACACTGACCTGGAAGAATGGAGGTATAGTGCAGAGCACAATTGTAGGCTCCGTATACTTGCCATATGATGCCAGGGAAACTCCCTCCATCAAGAGAACCTAGAGCTCCTGGTGGAAGAAGCACAAGCCAGACGTCAACAACTTCTTCTAGGTTGTGACGCCAACGCCCATCACTCTGCTGGATGGGGCAGCACCAACACTAAACCCTAGAGGTGAGGCACTTTTACAATTTCTTCTAAGTAGGGACCTATTTATATGTAATAAAGGTAACCGCCCTACGTTCGCAACACGAATTAGACAAGAAGTTATTGACATAACAATCTGCACACAAGGAATACTTGGAATGGTTGATAAGTGGCACGTAAGCGAAGAGGCCTCATTATCGGGATCACAGGTATATCCTCTTTAACTTGCAAGATGAGGCTGCAGAGGTCCTCTATCGTAATCCCAGGAGGACTGACTGGTTGGGATATAAGTCTGACCTTCAGTCACAGTTGGGATCGGTAGGCGGAAGGGGGTGCGATGCTTCACAGACATAGATCAGATAGCTTCTGACCTGCAGAATGCTACAATCAATAGCTTCCATGACAATTGCCCATTGCGACGGGGGAAGAGTCGAACCAATAGTAAGTGGTGGACTGCAGACCTCGCTCGCAAAAGGGCTAATGTCAGGAAGCTGTACAATCAATGCAAAAGGGAGCCGTATCTGGGAGTCCTATCATAGAGCTCTAACAGAATACAGCCTAGCAATTAATAAAGCAAAACAAAGTTCCTGGAGGCAGTTTACAGAGAAGGTAAATGAGTTAAGCGCGGCAGCTAGACTGCAACGCTTGCTAGCCTCAAGTCCAACCGGTCACTTGGGATCTTTAAGGTCCCAGGGAGGTCAACACACTTCCGGGTCTAGTGATAGCCTCAAACTTCTCCTTGAGACTCACTTCCCTGATTGTATCTTTGAGAATGACGACACTGGAACGTCTGGTAATCACGAGGCAGGCTCACGGCCAAGAGCTTGTCGTGGTAGCTGGGCCATTGCCAGAAGGATTGTCACTCTCTCTAAAGCCAAATGGGCAATTTCTAAATTTGCCCCTTTCAAATCTGCAGGAGGGGATGGAATCTTTCCGGCCCTGCTTCAACAAGGGCCGGAGAATCTCCTTACCCTTCTATGTGAACTATTCAGGGCGAGCCTAGCCTATGGGTTACATACCACAAGTCTGGCGTCTCAACAGGGTGGTCTTCATCCCTAAAAAAGGGAGAGCGGACTACTCTGTCCCTTAAATCTTTTCGTCCCATCAGTTTATCTTCGTTTCTACTGAAAACATTAGAAAGACTGGTGGAGAGGCACATGAGAAAGGGAGTTCTCTCAGACACTCCCCTTCATCGCAACCAACATGCATACCAGCAAGGCAAATCCTGTGAATCAGCACTGCACCAATTAGTCAGTAGGATTGAGGATAGCCTGTCCGCCAAGGAATTGGCATTGTGCACCTTCATAGACATTGAAGGAGCTTTCGACAATGCCAAATTCACTGCAATGGTAAGTGGAGCACAGCGACGTGGCCTCGAGCCAGCTCTGTGCCGGTGGCTTAGGGCCATGCTGTGCTCCAGACGGATCAGGGCCGATCTCAATGAAGTATCGCTTGTGATCGCACCCACAAGGGGATGTCCTCAAGGAGGCATCCTGTCACCTCTACTGTGGAATCTAGTAGTAGATGGTCTACTTGAGGACCTTACTAACAACGGAATCTATGTCCAAGGATATGCAGACGACATAGTCCTTATGGTACAGGGAAAATACACAAATGTTGTTGTTGATATCATGAATACCAACCTTCAACATGTACACAACTGGTGTCAGGGAGAGGGACTGAAAGTAAATCCCTCTAAGACAGTAGTTGTACCATTCACTAGAAAAAAGAACCTAGAGTCTCTTTCTAGGCTGAAACTCGCATCCACTCAGCTGGAGTGGTCAAAGACAGTCAAATATTTAGGACTGACTCTAGACCATAAGCTTACGTGGAATGATCATCTTAATAATATCCTGCACAAAGCAAAGTGGGCGCTCATGACGTCCAGGAGACTTGCAGGAATCTCATGGGGCGTAAAACCCCATATAGCACTATGGCTTTACAAAGCAGTTGTAAGGCCTCAAATCACTTATGGTTCATTAGTCTGGTGGACAAAGGTGAATCAGGTAACTGCCAAAGCCAAGCTTGAAAGCTTACAAAGGCTTGGCACAATCTTTGTAACCGGAGCATTCAGGAGCAGTCCCTCAGCGACCCTCGAGGTGGCTTTAGGACTTCTACCTCTTGATGTTCATATAAAAGCTGAAGCGCGTAAGTCAGCTTATCGGCTGATGGTTGCTGGCTTGTGGAGGAATGGCGCGTCTAACGCGAGCCATGGCGCCATCACTGAAGCTGTAAACCCAAGCGCTATTCTCGAAATGGTCTCCGACACAATGAGAACGGAGTTCGTATTCAATAAGCCATTCTCTGTTGACTTCTACTCCAGAGATGAGTGGAAATCGCAAGATAACATCCCAACAATAAGAAAGAGCTTTGTCTGGTACACGGATGGCTCGCTTATTAAGGGTAGAACTGGATATGGAGTGTTTAGTCAATCCCCTAGAACTGCCCTTAGCGGCAGTTTGGGTCGGAACTGCTCCATATTTCAAGCCGAAATCTATGGTATCCTAGCCTGTGCCAACCTAGGCCTCACCAGAAGGTACCAGGAAATGAACATCTGTATAATGTCAGACAGTCAGGCAGCTCTTAAAGCTCTTGACTCCAACAGCATTTCATCCAAGCTTGTGTGGGAGTGCTTTAACACTCTCTGCAAGCTTGGATCACGCAACTGTGTGCGTCTTGGTTGGGTACCGGGCCACACAGGCATAGGTGGCAACGAATGCGCCGACAGGCTTGCCAAAAGCGGAGCAAGCATGCCATACACCGGTCCAGAACCGAGTTGTGGTATAAGCAAGTCAGCCGCTTATCAAAGTATAAACAAATGGTCCAGGAAGACACACCGCTTGCGGTGGCAGAGTCACCAAGGACAAGCACTCGGCAAAAGACTGCTTGCCGATTCTAGCTCCGGATTCACCAGATGGCTGACGGGGCTGGGGAGGGATCGGGTTAAGCAAGTGACTGCCTTGATCACTGGACACGGCCACTTCAGGAAACACCTAAACACTCTAGGTTTACGAAATGAGGACTCGGAGTGTAGACTCTGCAATAAGTCTGAAGAGACTGCAAAACACATAATACTGGACTGTGAGAGACTGGGAGCAAGGAGAAGGGCTCTTTTCGGTGATAAACAACCAGGCGACGAACCAGATGCTAGTATCGGGGAAAAGCTTCTTAGCCTAATTAAGGGCACGAAGATAGGCTTACCCCTCTAACATCAAAGGGGCACACAATAAGCTCAGGTTGACGTGTGAGGATCTAGGAATCCACCCCAATATCCCAAAGGAAAAAAAAAAAAAAAAAAAAAAAAAAAAAAATCAAATTGATGTATGAAAGCGACATGTGCCCTTTAAAATATTAAATACAATACAATTGTGTCAGTTATTATTAATTGAAACTGTATATGATGTGTAGGATTTCAAAAATATGTTACCGGTTATATTTATCAAGATCTGCAGATTCAAGTTGTTGAGAATAATTAGAAAGATTGCTTCTTAAGTAAAGAAAAGCAAAAAAAAACAGGAAATACAGTGTTTCAATAATTACATCAAATCAAATCATCAAACCCTAAATCAGCTTACCACATTTGACGTTTTGTCTTCTATATAATACGCACTATCCGGTCAGGAAAACTAGTTAAGGCAACTTTGGTTGTTCATTTATACATTCAAAGGAGAAATCCTTATATAGAAAATTTAAATAATATATGTAGAAAGAATACTGTTTATATTTTATTTTATAGAGTAATACACGAATTGCCTGCAAATCAAACTACTGTTTACTGTAATTAAAACGAAATGAATAAAATTGTTTGTCACGTAATAACAGATAATTAAGTTTAATTTAATTAAACACAAAGGTCAATTTAATGCGTTTAAAAACTATTTTACTTTACATATGTGTGGTATGCAGGCACCACGCATATTAAACATTTAAAAATAATATTTCTTACAAAGCAATTATTGAGAAAATACTTTGTCCATAGGGGCAATTAAAGAGAAAAAATATACAAAAACAGATTTTGAAAGTCAGTGTGAATCTATTTGGTAGTTTCTTAACGTTCCTCGATTGAATTTTATTTAATTTTAAAATTAAACATAGGACGTATGAAACAAGGAGTCAATTAATGTCGCAATTTTGAGTTAAACTCATTGTTAACCTTTCTGTAACAATTAGAGTTTATTTTATACTCAACACTCTATCATTGGCCTAAATATTTTCAAAAGATAAATCATCCTTTCACATGGGCTTTACAAATTCTCATGCTTTATGTAAACTAAAACTGCCTCTGTTGTGACTTCTTTCTTTTCGCTATGGCATTTCGAATATGTATGTGGAACTTGTCTCCAAATGTGTCATACGATGAATGATGAATGATTTAATGCAGCGAACGTTAAAGATATTTAAGGGAATCAATTGTATTTAATGCACGTATGAAGGGTTATTTCCTGAGTAGAACGTGTTAAAATACAACGGAACATTTGAAATGATGCCGGATAAACAGTTCCGCAATGTATTCAGTCGCTTCCGGCACTCCTCACGTATCCGATGTCGTGGTTACTGTCAGCTGTTTCACATCTCCTGGTGCGCTTTTACGTTTACTTGCGTGAAATTAATAGTAATAAATTCACATGTTATAGCAATTGTTAAGTACGAATATGAGCTAAAATTTTCTTTTTCTGCTTTGTATTCACCAGGTTGCAATAAAAAAGACATTTTTTATTTTTCCAGTGATGCCCTAACCGGCGAAAGCGCTTTTGAAATTATAATTAATAATTATAATAAATTACATGTGGAAGAATAAAAAAAGGTCTTTTGTATTAAAATTTTCGTGCTATACAAAACATTTAGGTTTGAACATTATGATGTTCATGTTCAACCATATAATTTATTGAGCGTCTCTGAAGCCTTTCACTCAGTACACCGGTACAATTTCTTTTGTACTTTAGGGGACATAGAACTGTCTTTGCTCTATGTTTGTTTTTTGTTCTGCCTGTCAATAACGAAATGAGCTACAGACTTGAAACTTGGTGTAGCATACTTCCACCTTGTATTATTAAGGACCCGTTTTTTTAAATCATGTCAGTGCCCGTTCGTCTGCCTCTGGAATAACATTTAATAGAAACTTATTTTCAAATAACCTACTTTCTGACGTACATATAATTTTTTAGTGAGGTTGGATTCAAAATAGTACAGTTTTCTTAATTGTATGGATTTAGATATGGTTATTTAAATTAGGAAATAGAAAGAACAATACTTTCAATACTTACACTATGGAAGATGATACAGTAATGTACATGTTCTTGCTTCCAAATCCATGTTCGCAATATCATACTATTCCTTGGTCCAGTCGAGGAATTATATCAGGATTTATATCACTAATCAGAATGGTATACGTCATCAGTGAGAAATTATGTAATGGCCCCTCGACGAATTTTCAAACATCAAATTATATTTAGTGCCTCGTGTATTGCTTTTTAATTCCACTTGCTATAATCACGGACTCACTGCGCTCACTTGTTTCCTCAATTTGTAGTCACGGATCAAATGGTTTATTGAATCAAACTAATGGCTAGGCTAATCCCTACTTTCAGCTACTGTAATTACCATAATATGTCCATTATGTCTAAGGAAACATAATTTTATGCCTTACATTGTATACATTCCCAATTTAGTTCATTAAGTTAACTCCAGAATAAATCAATTGGAAGAATCGTTATTTTTGTTATGTATTATAACTGAACTGAACCATGAAATAGGGGGGGGGGTTTCCAGTAGAACAGATTAGGAAACACATGATGCTGGAGAGCAAAGCATCAGCAGGGCCTCACTGGAAAACCAGGCTCTGATGTGATACTTCTCCGAAGAATAAGCCGCGTCAAAGATTTGCCGAACTTCTGCCTTGATGTAGCCGCCTAGCATCGGGATGCCAAGGGATGCGCCTCATGACAGTGTTTTGAACACACAAAGAAGTTCAAGATACGAAACAAAGCCCTTTGTTGGAATGATTCGAGTTGATTCCCGGGAATAGCGACCAGCTGGTTGTACCCCACAGGGCCGGCATATGTGATGGATGGCCGCATGATCGAGGTATGAAGGAGGTAGTAAGCGTTAAAGTGCGGCGAAGAAGTAGAGCAAGGACATAAAAGCAGCCCGGTTAGTCTGGATCCGGTGGTTTGCAGCAATCTGTCGAGAGCCGCCTGGTCAACACCATCCCGAGGTATCTTCGTCCAGTCCATCGAAGTCCGTCTCCTTGGATAGACAGAACTTCCCCGAAGAACCAATCTAAAGTTAGGTCAATGTAAAGCGGCGGAAACCTGGGTTTGGAAGGAGGCGTCGGGTCCATCACGGCGGATAAAATCAGGGCTGAGGTGGGACTAGGAGAACGGCGAGGAGGGTCAGAGAGGAACAGCAGCCTTCCTTTTCTTCGCCGGAGGGACAGATTGAGGATAGTCTACAGTATCAAAACGTCCTGAGTTGCAATCATTTTCGAGAGTCAATAATAATAAACAAAACAATAATTGGTGCCGCACAATTAAATGGGTCCCCGCAAACTGAGATAAAATACAGTACATATCGGTGTAGGGAACACACTAAAAAAGAAATAAAAACTATTTAGAGGTTCTTCTGATATTCGTCACCGACTTCTTTGGATACATTTAGACGGAAGTGTACTCCAGATTCCATAAGTGAGGCCTGTTCCAGTGTCAGATTTCAGACGCTGCACTTAGGTGTAAGTGGTATGTACCTAAACTATATACTCGCATTGAATCAATTCTATCCACCTTAGCTACGTTATGTGTATGCCATTCGCGTTTAGGTGTGACAACTGCAATTAAAATTGTTTTATTAAACAAAGTTCTGTTAACAAAAAAATACAAGAAATCAAATAAGATGATAATATTTTTTATAAACAAGGATTGAATTACTCTTGTATTTTACCATGGTACCAAAATATAACCTAGTCATTCAGGCTCAGTCGAAGACAGCGATAACAGAATATTATTGTTTTATGTTCATGTACTCATATCTTGAAAACAGTTAAGCAAAAGTATTTATTACAAAAGTTTAGTAAAGGTTGTAAGAATAAGAGAAATCTCTTTGTTTTCCCCCTTTAAATTCATAAGGAATGGAGTTGTGATTTTTTAGAACAACCACCACAATGTAAAACAATGCCATACGAAGCTGGCCAATGACAATAGCCGAGATATTTACATATTTAAAAATATTGTACACAGAATTAACCTAAAAAAGAGAAAACTAAATTGTTTGAAAACATTATACCATATTTATCTATGTAATCTTCTTGTTACCCGCAACTAATGTTACTGATTTGTGTTTAAACCTAGCACTAACAACAGTTGAATAAATCCGGAGTGGGCGGAAGGGTCGTGTCTTTTTTACAAAAATGAACACAATTTTATTTATATTATTTGTTCATATAATCTGGTAATTGAATTTTAATTAATTTATATTATTTAATTTCCAAAAAAATCATTAAAGAGCAATAATTTATACCTAAACAGCAGGATATACGATCTTTTTATTAGGTACGAACATATTATTTTACCAGGTTAATAAATTCCACACACATGAAGATACATAATTTAAATTTAATTCTAATGTAAAACTATGAGAATATGCCGTTGGACAGAATAAACCTTGTTTGTATTAAATAATACCAATTTCTAGTAAATTTTGTACACATATTACTTAACGCATAAGTTATTGGTTTTAGTCATACATTAGAGTTAAAATATAATACAAAAGTGTAAAAGATTATCACTTATGCTAATCTAATATAATATTTATAATGGCGCGACTCTGAATTTCACATTTCATGTTAGATTCGTTTGATGGCCACAACTGTGTAGAGTACGTTACTAATGACTATGATTTACGCTAGTAATGCTAAAACTTATTTCTATGAAGAACCTGACAATATGATGTTAAATTATACATTAAAATAGTGGTCTTTTTCAGCTTAGAGTTTGATATTTCGTAGTAACTTTTGAAACAGGTATATTTATCCAAGTAAAGTTTAACGTTTTGAAATGATGTTAGTAATTTAATTTCAAATGCGCTTGCTATTTACTTACCTACTTTTTTCAGAGAAATTCAACATAGGCCTCTCAGAAACTAATACTCATTTAATTTTAAAGAATTGTAATCTGCAATATATAACGTTATACTATTAAAAATGTTAATAAACCCCTTACCAAACTCCTTCAAGCATTTATACAATCACTAGCGGGTTTTATTTTCACTGATACAGAGATATATAGTTAATGTAATTTTGTAGTTAGCAAAAATAACCATTACGCATAAGTACGATCTCAATTCTTATTAAACAATGAATATCTTAGTCTTGATTAGCATAAGAATCTGAAATGACAGGTAAGGTTGTACTTGCAAACAAACTTATGAAGTTTAAATTTTAACAAAAAATGGATTTATTAATACTCTATATAAGTCATGTTTAAAATTTTTAAACTATTTGTTTTTAGATATAAAATGTATTTTGAGTGTTATTTAAAAATTAACAGTAGTGTAAAATTCCCTTACGGATAATAAGCAAATCTCAGTATCGACAAATACTTCCTTCTAGTATAACTGTAATACCGTGATATGCATTTGGCCCCTTATCTGTTACAGAAGGAATACTATCAAATAACACCGTGAAACATTACGTAATAACTAGAATATATGTGTAGACGCCCGATTCCAGAATTATCCCCTAACCACCAATCCTCTTAGGTGGAATACAGCTTGTAGATTGTGTTAATTAGTTTGTTAACTGAAAATACTGTTTAATCTCATAGGCATACATATATCTTTTATGAACTTAATATATGGTGATTAGTTCATATTTTTATACAGCTAATAAAAAAATTAATTTTACACTAAAAGTAGCAATTACTAATTTGAGCAATTAGTAAATGATCCGTTAGAAGCGATTAATGAGAATTATAACCGTTAAAATGTGTTGAAAATCTTTGCAAAACTGTCCTTTGAAGTGAATGATAAGAGACATTATACAGTGTGAATTAAAAGTATTGAAACTCTTTGTTCAGTTTTTGATGGATCAAGATGGAGGGGTGGAACTCGGGTCACCTGTCTATTAATTAGAAGTGAAATTTTTAGTAACTGTTACAACTTTGCCCATTTGTCAAAATCGAATTTAGGGAGGAGGACAGCTCAAAAACTTTTAAAAATAAAGACCCAAGTGATACCTAATTTAAAAGGTCTTGATAAAAGGGAAGAACAGTGGACTCTAGAGCTTTCTATCTCAACACAGGACAAAAAGACATTGGGTTGAGATAGAATCTCAAACTAATATGATTATTATTTAAAATGAAAGACGTCAACTGATTGTCCACTACTGGGTCTTTTGAAATTTGTCACAATTGTATAATGGAATATGGTAAGAGAGCATCTTTTATACCGATAAGGGCCTATAAAAACAGATATTGTCTGCCAAAGATAACGGAAAGTAAAAGGCTAATAAAATATGCAAACGATAAGGGACGAAAAGCCTGATATGATCTGCATAAGAGGCGATAAACAGTATCTAAGTGTTTTTAGTTGTAAAATTAAAAAACTGTTTTTCTTTTGCATAAAAAAACATTTCTTGCATAGTTTACTTTACTTTTCCTAAAAATATGACTATCCATTATATACACACGAATTATAAATTCTAATATTTCTAAATCAATGACAGTTTAGTTTTTACAAGAGTAGTATTATGTAATTAATAAATTCTTTTATACAAAACATTTTGTGAACAATTATTAATTAAGAGCTCCAATATAAAAGTAAAGTGCTCAATAATTTTATTCAAAATCTCAATTTATACATTCTTTTAGAAAACCTTCTTAAGTGTTATATGTAAATTTTAAGGTATTTGTGCATGCTAATATTAGGTCTAAACGTAAAATTACATGAAATATTTGTAATTCGAGGTTGTCAACAATAATGTTAACTAATCTCAACGGATTTAATCGTATTACTTAAGCAAAGGCGTGAAATTTACGTTAAGATTCTCATTTGAATACTACCCAGAGAAATGTATTGCGTTGTGCAATATATTTTTATGGGTCATCTACTGTTTAAATCTTAGATTGTAATGTAACATTTTTAATATATGTTTGATGATCATAATCATGACTGTAATTCTTGTTGTAATTTTCGCATATGTCATCATAATAGTTAGCATTATTAAGTATATTAGACATCATTTAAAATTCATGCTATCTTAAACACGAAGATATTTGTAATCTTAAAACCTGTAATTTCTTCTTAGTTTTATATAACAATTCTAAATAGGGAAAGAGACACTACTATATGGATGAGTACAGTAATACTAATAATAAACTAAATAACCCTTACTCTCACAACGATAAAAGTTTAACATCTTGTTATATGTATTCAAGTAATTAAGTATCATCAAAATGGAAATTTTTCATACGAATTTTTAGAAGATTTTGAAGTCTTTTTACATTGACTAGATTTTAACAGAATCGAGTTTGACGTATTAACACTGTATGGTAAATACAGCAGTTATCTTGAAGATAAATAATACTCGTAATTTAATGTAAATTTGATTTAAACTAGATAAAAATACAGATTAATGGATTAAATTGAAAATGAAACCTGGGAAGTCTCCCCTTTAAATGTTTTTAAACTGATTAAAATACTCAAAAACCATAATTATGACAAGTTATATTGCAAAAAAACCTAAGTGTGTGAAATACTGTTTCCGATTGAACACGACGTCCACATTGTCTTTATATTATTAACATAGTGTGGTTAGAATTATTATGCATATAAATCTTTTATAAATAAGTTAATAGATAAAGGAACTATTATTTCAAAAACAGAATATCCTTCTTTCCTGTTTATTTAACAAGTAGTTAACATGTATATATTATCTGTAAGGTTAACCGATATTAGATATCGATGTTGTAATTGATATTTCCTCAATACATACTCTCCTTTGTGTTAAAGCAGTGAGCTCGTGGAATCCAACAGTTTTGTAGAGGGAAAGGTAAATCTGGGTGTAGAGGTTCTTTGTGAACTTTTATTGTTATTAGTTGTAATTGTTGTGGGAATTTGAAATGTAATCGGATGGAATGGAAACTCCCGGTAATTTAAGTGCGGATTGAAGGTCTGGTAGATACTGGCTTGTGGGTTTTCTGGATATTCTGCACTATTTCATATTGGCTAATTTTGGTATTCTATACAGTTTAAAAAACTTAAAAGGGGCTCAGTTAATTTTTTTCCATTATATAACGTTTATGTACTTAAATAATAGATTTACTGGGTAAGATTCTTTGTATGGCAGCATATATATCTTCGGTTTGAACTGAGCTGAAGACAAAGCTTTTTGCTCAAATTCCTCCATAAAGATATTGACGAAAATAGGAGACAGTGGAGAACCCATTGCCATCCCCTCACTTTGACGGTAAATTTTAACCCTCTAACTCAAAATAATTGCATTGAGTGCACAGTTCTAACAGTTAGATAATTACAGACTGGGCAGAATTATGGTTCTAAGATTAAATATTTTCCCCTGCATTTTATTAGAAAGTGCAAGAATGTTAACAGTTTCCATATTTCTGTACTCAATTATTGTACATTTACTGTATACTATATGAGGTTGACTCGTAGAGAGGGTTCTGGATCCTAAATCCTCCTCTTTAATATTTCCTAGAACGATATTTAACCAAGTCAGCTGACTACAGCCAAATGATAAGTTAAATCGTCACACACAGACTCATTTATAAAAAGTCTTACAACTAACTTAATATTATTTCTGTATTTCTCACAAAGTGTTTTTAACCTTTTTATATTAAATGTGCAAGTGGTACAACAGATAAATCACTTCCATGTAAGGCACTAAATCAATGTAACTACATTATGCAGAATACAAACAGTGAATTGTTTAAAAATAAAACTTAAATATTTCTATCCATGAGTTTACAAATTACATCATAAATGTAGAGGAAGTGATAGACAGGAGACACTTCAATATGGACAACAAGGAGGCAACCCTGTTATGACTGAATCGGATTACCAACAATATACCTATGTCACACTTAACACTGCCTCTGAAGCAGAGCATTGTTCAACGTGTTTTGTGAGGTTATCCTATTTAACACAGCATTACTACTGAATCATTATATAAATATATATATATATATATATATATATTATACATTTTGACGATTTAACTTATCATTTGGCTGTAGTCAGCTGACTTGGTTAAATATCGTTCAAGGAAATATCCAAATATATATATATATATATATATATTTATCAAATAAAATATATGATTCCCTACTAAAACAATATGTTTTTTGGTAACTTTTCCAACCTACATGTATTGTTAAGAATAAAATGAAATGAAAAATGCCTTATTAAAGAGGAGGAGTTAGGATCCAGAACCCAACGAGTCAACCTCATATAGTATACAGTAAATGTACAATAATTGAATTCAGAAATATGAAAACTGGTTATATACTTGCACTTTCTAATAAAATGCAGGGGGAAATATTTAATCTTAGAACCATAATTCTGCCCAATCTGTAATTATCTAACTGTTAGAACTGTGCACTCAATGCAATTATTTTGAGTTAGATGGTTAAAATTTACCGTCAAAGTGAGGGGATAGCAATGGGTTCTCCACTGTCTCCTATTTTCGTCAATATCTTTATGGAGGAATTTGAGCAAAAAGCTTTGTCTTAAGCTCAGTTCAAGCCGAAGATTTGGTGGAGGTATATGGATGTTACTTTTGTTAATTTTTCATCATGGAGACACTGAATTAAATGGGTTTTTGAATCACATTAATAGTATTTCTCCTTCCATCACCTCACAATGGAATTCCATAACAAGCTTCTCTTTTTGGATGTGAAACGAACCAGAATAATCATTCCTGAGTCAGAAAAACAGAATAGTGATAAATTTGGGTTTATGTCAATCCATAAGGGATTATCGGAGAAACTTAGAAGAGCAGGTAGAAAGTACAACATTAGAACCGCGTTAAAAAACACAATACTGTAGACAAAGTCTCGTAAAAACAAACCAAAAAATGGCACACTGGATTCCAAAAACTGCGTTTACAGTATAAAATGTAGTTGCAATAGAGAATAAATTAGGCGAGACAAAAAGCCTATTTAACGTAAGGATAAAAGAACAAAAAGGAAACAAGAAAAAGGGTCTCACAGAAATGTAAAAAATTGCAAACCATTGTTGGTCCGAAGACCATCATATGATTTTGAATGAAGCCAACGTAATACTTCGGGAACTTCACAGATTCACAGATCAGAAAAGCCTACTTCTTTCATAAGACGACTAAGAGTGATTTTATAATAATATTTACAATCATGTACAGTAAAATTGAGACAGTAACTTTGTCTTCTATATCAAAGACTTAATATTTGTTAAAAATAGATAGTTAAAAGTACATTAACTGTTTACTTGTTTGTTTCTTTATAAACTCAACAAAATTGTTTAATATTTAGAACATTAAGTGCTGGAATTATTTCGTTAGTTCAAACATACATTCCAACACACTTATAACCATCTTATGTTTTAGGACATTTTACAAAGGTATATTAACCTTAAGGTAGAGTACTTACCTAATAGCTAAAAAAGTGAAAATAGTTGTTAAATTAATTAAATACATGCTGTGATAAAACAGTGTTTACAAAGAGCAGTTGATTTTACAGTCTCTTTCAATTAATATTTCACAGCTTTAGAGATAAGCATGAGATTTTACGTTACTTTAAAGACTAGTAGGACGTATCCCAGAGTGATTTCATAGATAAGAATGAGCATAATTCCATCCCAGGGACGGTTAGAATGTTTACGTACAATTTCAACAAAATCGTTTGGATAGTATACGTGTGAGAGCAAAGCAAACAAAGAAAGGCACTTTCGAAAATAAAATAGGATTTGAATGTTATTATAAACTATATACGTATTTCATTAAGGTTCGAAAAATGCAAATTACAGGTTTAACTTTTTTCCCATTCTTTATGGTTTTCAAATAGAAAGATAGGTAGGAAAAATTTAAAGTATACATATTTAGAGAATTTATATTTTGTAATTATGCTGTGAGCAAGTAAAAAACGCAAGGATAAAAAATAATATTAAATTTTATATAAAAAGCAATCGTTTACAGCAGCATACATAACACCTGCATCCATGATTTATCTCCCCATAGGAACGTGAAGTGCCAGCAGGGAAGTTAATGGCGTGGACAAGACAGCCACCCTTTATACGTTCCTCACAAAATTGCTTTCACCGTTGTATCATCTTATACTAGATATTCAAAAGCATTTTGTCGCTTAGGTTAGGGAAACAATAAAAAATTAAAACCACAGAGATATTTTGAATCGATGCTCAGATTTATTTAATTAAACTCATATCTTAAAATGCTCCTATAGAAGTAAACATACACTTCCCATTGTTCAAGACTTTTACTCACCGTCATTAAGAATTATATATTATAATAAATACAATCAATTTGGGTACTAGATTATTATGTCCATATTAGGTAAAGCTAATAGGTTAAACTGTTTTTGCAGCATACAAAAACAAATTCTCAGTCTCTAGTTCAGTGATATGCTTCTTTTCAGCTAACAAAAGAGTTAGGCTGAGCGTTAATGTAGCTTTTCTTTCGGAGGAATGTCAAAGTTTCTCCCGTCCAGCTATCGATCGCAGTAGGATATCATGAATACGGAACGATTTATAAACATTAAATTTAGAATATAACTGCATTTATACACGGGGAGGCCAAATTCGATTATAAATACCTCTCCATTAAATATTGCTGGAAGTAAGCGAAGACTTAGGTCATACCTAGAAAAAGAGTTACGCAGTTTTTCTTTTTAAATACAATTAAAATTATTTAACGCTATAATTCAAAAGAAACATGTTTTTAAAACCTATGTGCAGGACACTGATAAAAATGCGATGGATTTAAAATAATTAATACATTTTTTCAAATACTTGTACAACTTTCAAAGTTACTCGCAGTCACATTAGTCACATCTCCGATAAGAAATTTATAAATTGTAATTTTATATCTTTTGTTTAAATGCAATAAGACCTTTCTATAGAAAATTGGAATGCCCCTGATTGATACTAGCGTAATTAGTAGGCTACAAACTGTTCTGAGAGTTTCGTTTCTACAATATGCATTGTTATGCACAATATGTAACGAGTTTACGAAAAATACTGCTAGCTTTCCTAAATGCATGAGACTGAGGGTTCGAAACAAGCTGTCATCCTAAATTGTTATGAATAAGTGGTTTTAAAATATTTTTCAATTATATATTTTTGCTTCTAGATATGCCTTTTAATTTACATTTCATTATGTAGCTATGTTATTACTCTACGTACAAAAATGTACAACTAATTTAGCAGTCACCTTTCTAAAACAGTAAGACCTGTAGTATGTGATCATGTTTATTTATTTTAATATCAGAGTTGTAATATTGATACATTTTTTAAAACTCAACATCAACAAAAATCATTGTATCCTTTGGGTGTAAATATAATTATTTTGTAATGTTCATTGCAATTAAACAATAACTTATACCATAAAATTTAAATAAGATAAAGTTCATTAGCAACGTGTATATACTCATAAATGATTCGTGTTCTTCAACTTTACTTTTTTTTAGTATAAAATTTAATTTTAAGTAACAGTTGTTTGCTACCAATATTTAAGCCACTATTACTATTAATTAGTAAACAATATTAAATGTATTTGATCAAAAAAGCAATTAATGCGGCTTGGAGAAGAGCAAGAAATTTAGGTCAGATATGGCAGGAAGATTGCTTTTGTCACTTTTGTTCAGTAGCCAAAACCAGTTTTGCTATTCTAAAATTCTTTTCCAGGAATGCTCATGATGTTTTCGCTAGGTACATAGTTTTTCTAAGTGTTTCAGTGAGTGGTCGGATTTAATTGTAAAGAATTATTATTGTGTATTTATGAAATTTTCATATTGAATTAAATATGGATATAAATGACTGGCTAATACCCTAAAAGGTCAATATATGTTCTCTCCCCTATTATTGTTCCTTACACTACTGTTTTTCTATTTCTCAAAGTTGCTGGTAATTGAATAAATGAGTTACGGTACTACTTAGTATTGACGTACTCTGTATTGCATGGAATTAATTACACGTATTAGGTAGCATTTTAACTCTGATCAATATAATTACCACAAGTTGGAGATACAAATATATATATATATATAAATATATAAAACCAAATATTTATGATGATTAGAGAGTATCCAAAAAATTATAAATTGTGCAACTTAAAAAGAGATATCCACTCTGAGAAATAAATAGACTAATCTGACAATTGAAATTCATTAAGAGCGGAATTTTAAATATACTTTGTGCTTTATTTCAATACTTACGGAATATATTTGTCTACATATTCGATGTTGTTTCATATAGCTGAGACATTGTTAAACAATTCTGATATTGAAGACTCTTGGAAAAAGCAATTGGAAAATTCTTTAAATATTACTAAATGTTAATGAAAACACTAATTTTGTGGATTTTCCTGGAGATGAAAACCTTTGGTTTCGAAGGGCCTCGTCAAAAAATATAAAATATGGATAAGTAGTGTTTTCATTAACATTTAGTATTATTTAAATTCTGATATATTAAATTACTATCAGAAATAAAGTTTTAATACTGTATAAAAAACTTTGTCTTGTTAAAATAGGTTAGATGTATTTTTCTGACCTTCATAACTGTGGCCCTGAACTCTTGCTCAACAAAATCCAAGTTTTCCGGTGAAATCCTTTGATAAGACAAATAAATGTTGTTTGTTTTGAAAAATGTATTATTTGACTTTCTTTAGCGATATATATTTTCATATTGTATGTTCTTATCTATCATATATCCTGATTTAATATGAGGTATTACAATGAATTATTACTTACGCATGTAGATCTCGTATTTAATTTAAAATTAAAGTTTGGCTACAGAGAGAGAAGTTGGGGCAGTACAAGAATTGTAACAAATTTATTCGCTCATATTAGCAAAGTCTTGTCAAACAAGATCGACCAAGTTTTGCAATACAAACAAGGTTGTGTTAGTATTTTAATGTGTTAGTTTAACGTTCATCATCGATCTTTACTCTGAGTTACCGGTGCTCGTTACAGTTTCAAAACATACTAATATAAGTCGGGATACATTTACGAAATTTTCAAAAATGAATGTACATAAATTAAGCATAGTGATTTGTGTGAAGTAGACATAGCTACGGGATTTGATAGTAGAAAAAAAGTACAGTAATTAGAAAAATAAAACATTTCGGCTCTATTAGTAGTTCGGCCTACTGAAACATAATATAAAAATAAATGTTTCAGTACAGGTAAATATTCTATTTAAATTAAAACAGCTTTTAATGGAAATAGGTAAAGGTAATAAGCACTTGCATTATTATATACTTGATGTAAACATTTTAAACCCCAATTGCTAAAATCTTCACCACTTTTATTTGTTTAAGAAACTAGGGTGTAAATGTTTTTTTAACAAAACGTTAGGGTTTTAAAACTGCTGCCTGTATAATGGCATGACTGATATACAATTATAAATAATTGTAAACTATATAATTCCATATTTTTTAATATATGTTTAACTTAATTGACAAGGTGATTCTAATTCAAATCAAATCAAAATCTTTTATTCATACACATAAAACAATAAAATATACATTTCCATAATTTAAATGAATAATTCCCCATATAGACTATAGGTCTGTGTAAGGGGAAGAGTCCATCAATCAGTCTTTTCTTAATTGTACTTAATTGTTCTTAATTGTAATCGTAATTGTAATTGTGTACCATACTTTAACCTAAAGATTTACCAAAGATCTGTTTAAGTAGTACAAAATACATTGTTGTAAAAATTGTATATACATATACTTACATACATGATACGCATACACACACACACACACACACACACACACACACACACACACACACACACACACACCCATCTCTATACAGTTTAGGCACCGCTTAACCACCATATTACTATTAGATGGATGGAAACAATCCAACAGCACCACCAAAACCACATCCCACAATAATAATTCCTACTTACACAAAATTCCCAAATAATTTGCTATTAACAGGCTTCTTCGTAAGTTATTGGTAACTGGAACGAATCAGTGCCTCTGCAGCAGCATCACCCAGGCTGAGCAACCACCGACCCACCCTACGCTTGTACTCGACTACACTTCCACCCTCTGCCTCCAATATGTGCTCTGGTAGATTTTTATAAAGCACATGAGCTATGTAAAAAGAGTTAAATTTTTTCTATGCAACAATTTGGTCTTGGTATCTGATATCCAAACTGTATTCTATTTCTGGTAGTATAGTTGTGGTGAAGCGCTATAAAAAATAAAATCTTTGTATTTTTGTATATGCAGTAAAAGAGATTTTATATATATATTGCCTTACAATTAAAACAGGAAACTCATTATATAACAGATTAGAAGGATATCTGCGGCTTTTCCTCAAAATGATCCTTAATATACTTCTTTGTGTGACCGCAAGTGGTTCCAGTACAGCAGACGACACTCCTCCCCACGCGAGAATACCATACTGCAGAACCGACTGCACGTAGGCAAAATAAACTGACCTAATACGATCCCCACTCAATTACCGCGCTAAGCTGATTAAATGCAAATAACAACTTTCAAACTTTTTTCTTCACGTAATGGATTTGAGGTACCCAATTCAATTTAGTGTCAAAAATTACTCCCAAATAGTTGTATTGGTCCACACACGACCAATGATACCACAACCGCAGGACTCGGAGTAAGGATCACCGCAGGAGTGCAGTTTGAGGCATCTCTGACCCGGATTAAAAATCTATTCTAGAAACAAATGGTAAATATTTTGTTTTTGTTAAGTTAATAGTCAGAGTATTGTGATCACACCAATTTTTTTATTTTTGACAGATCTAAGGAAGCTTGTTCAAATGCCTCCTCCCACGTACTGCCAGATGACACCACAGCTGTGTCATCAGCAAACAGAAACAAATTACTATTTATGTCAATTTTTGTTTATATTATTTATATAGACTAAGAACAACAATGGCCCAAGGGTGCTTCCCTGCACCACTCCGTAGTCCACATTTGTTTGGCTACTCTTAACTCCATTAATTGAAACAAATTGCTGGCGATTTATTAAAATAACTGACAAACCAATTGAGCGTTACGTTTTTTACTCCAGCATATTCTAAATTTTGATAGTAGTTTCCGCCTATCTAAAGAGTCAAAAGCTTTAGCAAGATCAAGAAAGGTGACCAGGACTCGCTTTTTAGAACCAATTTCTGACGATATGAATTTAGTTATGTCATAGAGAGCATCTGATGTATTTTTACCACTCCTAAAGCCATATTGGTTATTTGAAAGGAATAAATTCATCTCTAGATAATTCATCAATTGGACTTTGATACATTTTTCAAGTAGCTTTGATACAACAGCAAGCAAAGAGATCGGCCTAAAAAATTTATTCATTGCTGATTTAACACCTGACTTATAAATGGGAACAACTTTGGCAACTTTAAAACGCATTAGGGAATTCTCCTGTTCTAATACTACAGTTAATGATATGATAAAGCCACTTTCTCTCCTACATTTCGTGATACATCATTAAATAGCTCCAATAATTTCAGTAACAATTAAACTATTTTAGGACAATGTGGAGAAATCCTAGTTCTGAAAGGAGACTAAATTCTAAATTCGTAGCTTTCCAGTTAATACACTTATAATGTAATAAGTTATTACATTTTACTGTAGCTAATTCAAGTTTCCATATAACAAAACATAGACGGAAACGTTTCTATACTTAACATCGCAATTGTAATGTACAGGTATAACTGACTGTGACAGATGAATAATAACAAATATTCGTACAGTAAAAGGCAGTAGTAGTATATGGGACATTTGCCATCCTTATATTCTACAATACTTACAAGGCTACGTTTCGAGGATTGAAATTTACCCTCTTCTTCAGGTTTCATGAACACTCCAAGATATGAAAAAAACTAAATAAATGTGGCATTAGAATCATATAAACGTAGTGTTTACTTACTTCGTTATAATTATTTCGTAACATACAACGATGGCAAAGGTATAAAACCCTATTATCCTTTCAAACATTCCATCCTTAATAACAACTTTAAACAAACAAGAAACATTTACTATCACCCATTTAAATTGTATAAATTAATATATTTATCATTCTTAACTTTGACAGAATATTAAACACATTTTTTATTTTCACATTAAGCCAACTATATATATATAATAGATAATGTAATATCAAGGGAGTATTTGAGACGGATTTTCTATTGGGAATATAAGCTAGATAGGCCGAAATGGTTACCAGAGTCATAAGTATGCGCATGACAAATTTCATTACAGTCAGTTTAGTAAATTGGGTAGCACTAAACTCACAAAAATACTTTTGTCCAATTCATTTTTACACGCTATGTTGAATAATAATAATAAAAACATTTGGATAAAAGCTACAAAAATGTTTCATTATACGGCAATACACATATCCTAAAAATAACTAGAAGTATAACCATTTATTTATAAAAATCAAATGAAAGCAAGAAATAAAACATAACTTTATATCACTCATGAGGATATAAAAGTGTCGATTGTGTCTGTCTGTTCACACGATATTTTGAGAGCAAACTTAACTATAACTCTTGAGATTTCATATTACGCTTCATTTCTATATGAGGAACGAAGAGTTTCATTCAGTGAGATTTGGCTGAGTGATTGTGAACACGTATAAACTGGTGTTATGTGTAACAATGATGCAAACTAGAAAATTATTGAAAATCTAATTTTAAACCACCTTGAGTGCAATGAAATGAAATTTTAACAGGCAATTTTTAGCGGATTGATTGCAGTAACACTTATACGACCATTCTATAGAGTTATATAACTGTACATGTCCTTACATGGGATTTAAATGAGCATTATCAAAACCTGTAATTCTTGTGAAATAATTTAGCTATGAAATATGAATTTTATATGTTTGTATATATATATATATATATATATATATATATATTATTCAGACGTTAATAGTGCTGTTAAAACAATTAAAACTTATTATTCAATTTGATTTATATCGTGTAATGAAGAAAACATCCAAAACCATGCATTATTAGTGGTAAAGGTGCATTTGTAAGTTAAATTTCAGGTTCACTTTCTGTACAAGGGAGTATTTATTTGTGTTCAAAAAGAACTTGTTCTACGAATAAACTCACTGTACCCGCACCCACCACAATTCCGTAGTATTAACGCTTTTCAAGTATACTGTAAAGAGTTTATATGAGGTTTGGTGTTTTCTTTAAAGTGTATTTGCCTCTGATTTGACGAGTATTTAATTTAAATGCGAAAATTGTTCGGTGCTATTAGATGATTTCAATATAAACCAATTGAAATTGATAATAGTGATCTCTCAATGGATTGCCCTGCGAGTTAGTATACAGTCTAACACTATGTAGCCCTTCATGAAAATGAATTAAATATGTATATATTGTGCTATTAGTAAGATCGTGTGTAACTATTCTTTGCCTATCTAAGAATGTGTCTAACTGAACTTTTTCCGCAGAATGTCTCTACAAATAGTTGAACTATGGATTTTATATTCGCACATTCCTACAACAGGCAACATCAAGTTTGCTTAGGGAGCGTGTTTCTGTATTTCAACCGTCTGAGCGTTAGTGTGACATAACTGTCCACCAAAGATCTCTAGGACGATTGAACCTATAGAAGTTTAATTTTCAACATACCTACATTTACATAATAAGATCAAATTAAATTATAATGCATGTTCAAAGTCATTAAAGTAAATTACTAAGTGAACTTTAAAATTCTCTTTTGTCTCTGCCCGGTAGCAGGAACAATCTCGCCTGACTTATTGTCCCTCTGATGAACTATGGATTTGAACTTAGATTTTTCAAGCGATATCACTCAAGATTGTTAAACAACATATGGTGTGGCGTACTCTTACCTCAATGTTTACAACAGTCTCATAGTATTTGCATATTTATTTTAGTCTTTTCCTCTCAAGATGCTTTTCTTTTAATTCCAAATTATACCTTAAAATCAAATTATAATATGTAAAGGGCCATGCAAAATTAAGGAAATCTCGCTTTAATAATATTCCTGCAATAATAATAGATTGACCTTTCGAGCTCACAATGTTTCTCACGCACTAATATGTTCACCCTCCTAGTAAGTATATACAAAAATAACCTATTACTTACTGAATATTTCTGTTTGATGAATAAAATGACATTGATATATTATTAGAAATGCATTTATTCATAACTAAAGTCTAAGGTTTGTTTTAATGAGTAAAGTTAACAAATCTAGAGTATCAATGGACGAAAAGATCAGAGCACTATGTCATTAATCGTCAGTTCATTATAGTGCAGTTTTGAATCGCGACTGGCTTAAAAAAACCCCGTCATCACTTTGCTATGATCTAAAGTTTTCTTGTTACGCAAGTAGATTAAAAGCCAATAGACTGTTTAGTACATTTTCATGGTTAACATTGTATACACAATAAACCAATATATGACAGATTTGAAGTTAATTTTTGACGGTGGAAGGATTGTGAAAGAAACAGGATTTGTCGGAAATTTTCCACCGTTCAATGATGCAATATTATCACTGAATTGAACCACTAAAGGATGTCAAACACCCGGAAATTCTTGTTTCTTTCGTACGAAATAAAATAAGATAAGATTATTAATTTATTGATTTTATTTAATGATTTGTATCAACACCTTATAAATATTTCAACTATTAATATTTCAACTACTATGATTTTGAAAAATGTATTTAATTTTGACAAATTTGTGAATCACTCTTGTTTTTGTTCCCACATAGTTCCATATAGATCTATTGTACGTACTGTTGTTTTGTTAGTAACTAAGAACAATAGCAACCCACCCTTTAGTATCAATGCTTCTCAATACAAACAATCCATTACAGAATTGATGACACAATCCTTGAATGGAGAGTCTCGTGCAAATAACGTTATGCCAAGAACACAATAGAAGCATTGTTTGCAACGATTATTTAATGTGTATTGAACACTCTTTATATTATTGTTACTGCGTATTTGAGTTGTCATCCAAAATGATTGGTTTGTAACCGTGCAATCAATCATTACTAACGATTATTAATTGAGAATATTTCAAGGTAACTCAATCAAATAGTGTGAAATGCCTCTACCTTAAAATTAGATTGGATAAAATATCTGTTACATACAATGCATTCTGGACTATGCATTATATGTTAAAAATACGTAAAATGTCATTAACAATGCGAGCCCGTTTTCATTTCTTGAAACACAGTTTACAATAATATTAACACATGTATCAAAATTTATGACTAGGAAATCTGTTCTAATTTTTAAATGAATGATTTGAGGTTCAATATGAAAGCGTGATTCTTTACAGTTTCTTACCATCTTCAATATTTTTTAAGCTGGAAGAATCTAGAAGAGCAGATAATTTTTTTATTTAATTAAAAAAAATTAAATCTGAATCAGGCTTTTGCTTTTATAAAGGTTTTATGAATATATATATATATATATATATATATATATATATATATATATATATATATATATAAATGTAACAAACGATATTGGGATATCTCATAAATAATAAGATGTTATTTTGGTGTTAATAAAACCTATATCTCAACATCTCTTAAAAGTATTAAAATAACATCTTTTAAAGATAATATCACGCGGTAAAACCGTGTTAGGTAGATATATGAAAATTATTACCATTATTAAAATATCGTGTAATCGAACACGACCTACAGTATTCAACATAAAACACGTAAATATTTCACTATCACTGAGCAAACATGACACGGCAGAAAACAAATAGCTCGGGGGGTAACAGAAACTACGGGCATTTTTGCTGTCAACACACTAATTGGTGATTTCTGTGTGGTTCACATTAGAGTTGTAAATCTTCATACCACCTGTATTTTTTATGCAATGGATATTATATAAACCCAAGTCTTTGTTCTAAGGTTGAAGTTGAAAATATTGTTATATGACTCCCAAAATGTTCTTATTTTCTGTTGCAAATTGAGTTCGAGCTTAAATGGAATATTTAATGTAGTTATTACGCTTTTCCTGTATGTGACGTATGTATGTTACTAACATTTTATTCTGGAGTCACTTAAGGATGCTTTTCTAGGGATTTTATTATATTGGCTAATAAAATAGTACTTAATCACATTGTTTAGGCCTACTCATTTAATGTATTGTACAATATAAACTGAAAACAAATTTGCAAAACGTTACAATTTATAATATGAAGCAAACAATATTCTAAATATTGAGTGATTGATTGGTTGCTTGTAAAAATAATAAATATTTTATTATATGTTGCAGAAGGTATCAAATAGTGATAGTTTTTAGAATGGAATACAATGATTATCAAAGATTCTATTAAAATCCAAGAACTGCAAATAGTTTATGTTATAAACAGTTCCTTCAAGCTTCGTGTAATCTACACAAGTGTTGTGTCATGCCGTTTTTTTTCTTTTAAATACTTACGAAAATCATTTCCAAGCTATGCTTTATGACAACATTTTATCGCAGGGAACATTGCGTAGATTATATTTTTATTGAATTTTAATCGTTTTAGAAACAAGCCACTTATGAGTACTAAATCAAATTATGTGTTTCTAATCAACTTGCCAAAATAAATAATATTTATATAACTTATTATGGTTGATAACTATATGTATACTTACTGTATACAAGGCAAGAAAAAACCTTATTTGGTATATAGTGTTTTAAATGAATTTATAAATTTATTATTATTGTCATGGCATTTTATTAATTCTGTATTAATGCTAATTAATGGGGTAACACATTTCCCCTTGATATAAGATACTCATTAAACACTACTCCATACACATTAAAAATATTTTTTTTAACCCTGAGATGCTCACATTATCGATTTTTCAAACTTTGTCTTTAATTTAATATAACTAGCCATATTACTACTTTGAAAAGAAATTCGTGTCCTTACGATATAAACTTGTTTTATGTTTGTAATCACTAACTACTAAATAGGCTTAAATAATCTTTTCTTTTATAAAAAAGCTTTTAGTGTTTGTATAGACATATTTAGCTATCGACATGGAAAATCGAATGTAAATTTTTCTTTATACTGATATATTTGTAATAGATGTATGATATCAAACCATCAGAGTTTCAACCCGTGCGGCCGCAATCGCTGTGATTAAACTGTTTGACACAGAGCGATGCAAACACTGTAACCCTATTATATCCCATACAGCAAACGTCGCAAGTTGATTTTGAACATTTAACATGCAGAGGTACACAAACTTGAGGTTCACAGTTTCAAATATCTCAAATAAAAATAATTTCAAAAAACCTTGTTAAAATACGTTTCAAGCATTCTTTTAGTAATTACTAATCTAAAAATATAAAATAATTGAAGTTTCGTGAAATATGTATCTATAATCTTGTAATTTACTGTAAAAATGCGATGGATACGAAATTTCTACGGTGTGATAACATTAGAAGTTCTATAATCGAGATAGAGAGGTTGGCATTTCCACAAAATCCATAACAGCATTGTCTTTGTATAAACTTTAAAACTGATGATTAACAATTATAGTTAAATTACAATAATATATATTTTTCTAATAAATGCAATTATTTTATTAGTTCATAGCTAACTTTAGATTGATGGTCCTTTTCTTTGTTTTTTGTGATACATTAATTACCAAAAATTTGGTTTATAAATTAGTTTCAAGAATGCTGAATCTTTTGATATGCTTAGGATTTGTTATAATCAGAACACAGGTGCCATTTACTTGTACGCAGATCAATATTCCAAACGTGAGCATCTAGTCTAGCAGCTGTATTAAGAGACTGGCTAAATCCAAACATCACTGCAATAAATCAAAAGAAATTGTAAGTCCAGTTACGAGTGAGAAGGGTCCTGAAATTATAGCAGCCAATTTATGATATCCTCACAACTTAATTCGATGAATTTCTTCTGGCTTTGCCATAAGTCCAGTATCTATTTTAAGAATAATTAAAGCTCATAAATTGCACCCTCTTAGGATGAAACTGCATCAGGAACTATCGGGAAAAAATTACCTGTACCAGATGAAATTTTGCCTAGGAGGGAAGGACAGTGCTTGATAAATATCTTCATTACTTCCGACATTACCTATAGTGTGTTGAAGTCACGTTCCGCTAAAGGTAAAGTAAATAACCACAATACAGGTATGTGCTATTGGGAATTTGAAAATAATCATATGATGCGTGAGTTGACAATCAAAGTTACTGGACCTTGAACGCGTGGTGTGGTGTACTCGGAAATGTAATTGTTGGTACTCATTTCTTTAAATCTTTTCTCACTGGAGCAGTAGAACAAAGCACAATGTTGTCTCAAGGTGGCGCTCCACCACATTTCGCTCTTAATTGTTGTGGATGCCACACTTAATCGGCAATTCCCTGAAATATGGGTTGGCAGAGGAGCAAATGTGCAATATCCACCTAGATCTCTGGAATTAAATTGAAACTTTTGTGGAAGGATGAAATGCATGGTGCATTCTACAAAGCCCACAATTCGATAGGACATGGTTGCAGAATGAGAAATGCAGTTGAATTGATGGTAATGAAATCTTGCATGCCAGTGTCGGCTTTGGAACCCCTATTGAACTATGCATTCAAAATGAAGGCAAACATTTTGTACATATGTAACGGAACATAACATTTCACCCAGATATTAAAATATATGAATTGATTTTTAATAGCGTTAGCATAAAATGAAGGCAAACATTTTGCACATATGTAACGGAACATAACATTTCACCCAGATATTAAAATATATGAATTGATTTTTAATAGCGTTAGCATAACCGTATATACGTTTTGCTATGAAATATTGTTTTATAATTGTAAATTTTAAAAGATTTAATACGTCTTTTATTTACAATTAGATTTATTTTATGAGCACCTTTTCAATGCACTTTCTGCGATTAATTTGCTGCACTATTCCCTTGAGGTCGCAGGAAACAAATAACACTCCTCAAATTACATTTGGTGGGAGAATGAACAGAGGCGGCCTTGTTTATACGACTTCATTTCAGCACAAAATAGTAACTTGAACTCAGTAATGACAAATGTAGCGGGAAAGACGTGTGATCGACTACCGCGGACCTGTCACGTGTCTACTCATCATGGCGTGAGATCGGAGCTTGCAAAACTGTCTTCGTAGTCATTGCTAGGGAGAATGCTTGAATCGTATTAAAATATAGTTAGTTTCAAATAGCCATTAGACTGGAAGAGATGGAAGTGAAGTTTAATTTTAAAGAATTAAAAAAATCCTAACTAAATGTGACATTTGATCTGTGTTCCAATTTAATATTTTATAGGCACTGGGACGAATTATAAAATGTTGCCGCTATAATAAAAACAAAAATGGCTATGTGACACAACGTTCAAAAGCTGGTCTTGTGACTTTTGCAATACAACAAATTGAGAAGCACAAATTTAAGTACAAATGTACCATCATAGCGTGTAGCATGTGCCATCATAGTAAAAAAATATAAACTCAGTTTTTTATCGTAAACTGAACGTCACGAAATCTTTATCCTGAATAGTTTTGCCAATTTTAATGCATTGAGCGTAACAGTTTATGGAGTTTTCACTTTATGGTAATGTTATTACTTAATGGTCATAATTTAACTTGGCAAGGTTACATTAAATGTATTATATTATTATATGGGAGTCAAATGTATAAAGTAGTGACGTTGGTGCAAATCGTGATTAGAATCAGGTTCCGAACATTAATTTAAAACTAAAAAGACTCTATACTAATTCATAAATGTTACTGGTTTGTGGTTTCTTAATGTCTTTATAAAAAAATAACTAATTTACTAAACATTATAAAAGCTTATGACTCATAGAATTGGACAAAACATTCTTTTTTATCAATATGCCTGTTCGCACGATACCTCGAGAACTATCTGACTTATAGACATAATGATAAAGCTTAATTTCTATATAAGCCACTCTGAGTTTGACGACGCATGTCATTCGATGGGATTTGGGTGAGTGGTAGCAAAAAGTTTGAAATTGGTATTATTCTATGTCTAAAGTTTGTTTTTGAAAATTTAAAAATTACGAACGAAACATAATATTAAAGATTTAAATTAAATTAACAGTATTTAAGTTAAAGCATCAAAGGTCTGTCAAAGAAGATGCGACCAGATCGTAATTTGATAGAACAAAGAGCTTCTGCTCAGGTAAAGATGGATTAAAAGATGAATTTAAGAGAGCTGTGTTGGATCTTAGACACAATTGATACCCTCAATAAGTTATAAACAAGTGCAACGAAGCAGAAGAATTTTTCCAGTAAGTAAATCAGATTAGTAGTTTTCATTGATGTCAGTCAATATCTTTTGTGCCAGGATTAAAAATTAGGTATAAGATACAACATTAGAACCGCGTTTAAAACACACAATAGTCTTAAACAATGTCTCATATAAACTCTCATAAAAAATAGAATAAAGGATTCAAAAACTATAAAATGTAAATGACATAGGGAATACATAGGATTATACATAATAAGACAATTAAACAAAAGAATCAATAACAGAAGGTTAATACGAGAAAGAGACCAACATAAAAGTAAAACACCGCATGTTATTATTGGACCGAAGACCATTTACCTACGGCTTCAATTTGCAATTACTTCCCGAAAAACAGAGGCAATTACAATCTAAACGCTCCTGAGATAAGTGTGTCATTGAAAGATTTTCCAATCCCCTGATCCATTATAGATTAGAGTGTAAAGACCAGTGTTATGTCAGTGAGGAGGAATCTTAAAGTCGAAATCATTAGTTTTTAAGCTATCACACTTATGATAAATGATAAACCTATATGTACTTTAAAAACGGAAATTAACATATTGTAAGTAAATATTATTTAAAGAGTTAACTGTTGCTAGCTTTTCGTGCCAGGCTGTATTGCGAATAGTTGTATTTTACGCATAAAATGTTTCTCATCATTTCTGGATAGAATCATTTATATTTTTGACACTTTTTGGCCCGATAAAGAAGATATTATTTACTCTTTGTACGTAATTCAAAATTAGTTTTATTAACATATGATGTTTCTTTTGTTTATTATTTTTTGTTGATATATTTGCTTATTTACCTATTGTATATCTCTTGAAAATGTCTTAAGACGAAATATAGAGAATTTTTATGTTCTTTTCTTCTATTATTTTCTATTCTTATTGAAGATATATATATATATATATATATATATATACAGTATATATAATAAAAATAAAATTTATCAATCTTTGTTTAATCATTATTTTTTAAATTTATTTTCAAACGATATCCTCATACTATTCAAACGATAAGTTTGAGAGAGCGAGGGAGAACGAGAGAGGGAGAACAATAGCATAACAAAGTTATACATTCATTTATGTGAATGACAATATAGAATTACCTTAATTATTTACTTTCACGATTATCGGGCTGGAAGATTTTTATTATCTAAAACTCCTATAAATGTAACCCTACCAGAACTTTACGGCCAATTTGTAGCTCAAATTTAATGCGTTACTCTCATTGGGACATATAGAATCTCTAATCACAGTTTTGTTATATATAAAAATCTTCCCTATTATGTCATGATATTTTTACTTGTCGTCTTTTATTAAGAATCTAAAACCCATTATCAGAATGCTATATTACGGGATATTGAGCCAAAACTCCTCAAAGAAATGTTAGCTTAAAGAAGTTCTCATCAATGATCTCCATCTTGTTCGGCTCATTACGTATTAAAGCATAAAATAACATGAGTAGTGAGTAATGAATGGTAAATGTACCTCATGATACTCGTTCACACATTGTTATCTAGAAACGTCCTGGCACTATAACAGTATGTATGCATGCTATATTTTCAGAATTGAACAGATTTTAATGTGAGCACATATATAAATAAAATATAATTATAAATATATTATATACGTAACAATATTTGAAGCTATACTGTCCTCATACATTTAGATTGTTCGAATTCATTATAAATGCCTATTGAAGTATTGACAAACAATTTTCAATTTCCTATGATTTTGATAAATAAACACGTTGTACATACTGAACTTACATACTATATTTCATTACGTATACACGAATAACTCTAATTGATAGGAGTAGTAAATAAGGTCAAGAAATAAAGTAAAGGTTCATTGGCTGAAAGCTTTTACACTGGCTCGTCACTAAAAACTGTTTCAGTATTCATTTATGTAATGCCATTATTTCCTTTAACCGTATTGCAAAAAGATTCACTTTCATATCTTGTCTTTGAAAGCCCAAGCAATGGTTAGAACTTATAATCTGATCAGGCGATATAGATCAATCCAAAGAATATACAGGGTGTATCAGACAACCCGATCTTAATCTTCTGTGCTTAAATATAGCAATGCAACAAATAGTAAACCTAATTATTCTCATACGGCAAAACAATTTTGTCACCCTTAAATACTTAGTATAATCTCGAAAATATCAAACAGAAAGATAATTTGGTTACACATAAATTTAATGGTTTTTTAAGGTTCAAAAATTTTGTACAAAATAATAAAAATATCTTAAGTTTTATCCAAATAGTAGACACTGTTTTTAAGATATTTTGATTATTTTTTTTACTGATGTACTTTAGTATTTAAATTTGCGAGTACCAATTTTTTATATTGATTTTAACGTTCTGTTAAAGTTTTCCTTAAAGCACCAACATTCTGAAATTTGAAAAACTTTACAGCCTCATGCCCAAAAGGTTTTAAATGAGAGCATTAGTCATGTAGCACAGGAGGGTGGGGAGCTACCAATCTTGCCAGTCGGTGACTAAAACTTTCAAAACATACTCTCGGCATCACGATGATTTGTTAGTTGTTTTCGTTTTGCATCTTTTAGCCATCAGAGACGTATATTGATACGTACAGATTTCTAAAAAAATACTCGCACTAAACCGTATATAATTCCGATTATTGAAATGCACTTTCGGTTTAAGGGATGGAGTGAAAAATCTAACTCCGTTTCTGTTTTATTATTTAATACCAAACTTTGGTGGTAAATATATCCGGTTATCAGCCTGTTTTGGATAAATTTTTTGCCGAAACCTACACAGAATTATGCCATAGACAAAACTATATGGCTTATATAAACCCAGTTTATTGGCTATATATATATATATATATATATATATATATTCTGATATATGACATGGTCCGAAATATATATAGACACCATATCTATTGTTATAATCGACACTTTAAATAAATGGTATTTTGAATATTAAAATACAATAAGCAAACTAACTGTGCATGGATTTCGATAAGTCATTTGTATTGAGATGATAAGAATACTAATGGCACTATCATTAATAAAACACCATTATTGATTTGTATATATTTAGCTAAAGCTTTTGGTACAGTTAATAGAGAATCTATATATATATATATATATAAATGAAACTGTTCGTGTGTAACAGCATCACTCACAAACGGCTGGACGGATTCGCCTAATTTTTTTTTTAATTTGTTCGTCTTGATCTGTAGAAGGTTATAGGATACTTTTTTATCCCTTTCCCGATTCAGGATTCCGCCCCACTGGTTACAGAAATACCCGTAAGAAATGCATTGCAGCAAACATATGTTATTAAGTGAAAGAGTCTTTTCAAATTTTTAATCAGCTGTTCTTTGTAAACATATATAATGCGACAAAACATTGTTGTTATTTTTGACAGTAACTAAGTAAACATAAATATTTTTGACGTTTCTATGTAAACAAACATTTTTTTGACATTTACAACGTGTCACAAATGTCAAATTTTTGATAAACGTGATTTGATATCTTTTTTACAATTTCCAAGAACAGTGTTATTTTCCATCAGTAAAAGGTTTAAAAAAATAGGCAAGTATTTTTGTTTTCTCATGTAAATATTCTTTGAAGAATGTTTTTCTCAACATTTTTTTTTTTAAAGAATTCCTTTGAGCAGTTTTTTGACGAATTTTATTGGAAAATAACATAATGCCGCCAAGAAAAAAAAGTGCTTTAAGCCGTCACAGCGCACGTGCGATAGCAACAAAACGAATTCGTAATAGATGTCTTCATCCCTCGCATCCCCTTAATTCCATCCGACTTGCCATTTGAATTTAAGAGACTTCAGTTCCCCGTTCGACTTGCGTTCGCAATGACGATTAATAAGGCACAAGGACAATCACTTAACGTCGCAGGAATCCATCTGGAACCCTCATGTTTCTCGCACGGTCAATTATACGTCGCTTGCTCAAGAGTCGGAAACCCGAAGAACCTTTATATTTATGCTCCAAATAATACAACTAATAACGTTGTTTACCAAAACGCATTAAAATAAACAAAAAACTTTTATAATAGATTTTATGATATGCTACGATGTATTAGTAGAGCAATAAATTAATTGGAAAAAACGTATAATAAAATTAGTATTTCTTTTCGATGCTTGATTGATGTAGCCCTCTCTACTGCCACGCGAGCGGAGCCGCGGGTTTAGGCTAGTTATTATTAAAAGTAAACTAAATATATCGGAATGCAAGGGAACTCTTGGAGATGATTTGAAAGGTATTTGTCCGATCAATATCAAGTTATTTCTGTTTTAGGCCATACAAGCGCTACTCAGAAAATTGAGGTTTTACAAGGCAGTAATTTTTGACCCTTTGTTTTCTTAATATTTTTATTAATAACCTAGGAAGATTCTGTTCATGCGGAAAACACAGGTTTTTTGCTCGAGGGTAAAAGTTGGGAGGAAGTGAAAAATCTGGTTACTCACTGTTAAGCGCTGGTCTCATCAATGTCAGCTCACAGTTAATATAACCAAAACTAAATTTTAAACTATTATTAGATACAAAAATGAATCTATAAATTGTTAGTAGATGCTGTGAGAGAAGGATATCGTTAGTATTTAACATCAGTCCACAAGTAAGCATGCTGCAAACTTAATTTATTTAATTTATATTATATGTTTTTTAAATAAATTAGATGTTATCTGATTTTGTTATGTTTTGAATGCAGGCCATTGAGTATGTGTGGTACCTGCATGTGTAAGTGAGCTTGAGTGGCGTCTGTGTGTGTCATGTGTTTTATCGTTATAGTGTATGTGTGCTCTGTTTAGGATATGTAGGTGTGAAGTGTATAAATCTAAGTCTCGCTATTCATTTTAGATAATGCTTTAGTAAAGTCTTATTGATTGCCGTTTTGTTATGTCATTTATTTACATTACCTTGATAATAAGCTAACTTTCATTTTCTACATTGGTTATACTCTTTTATAATTTAAAATCAACTAAATGTATTCAGCTATTCTATGCTTTACTCTTCTATTTTTCTTTTAGAGGTTCAATTTTGTATTATGTAATTTTCCAATGACGATTTTAATAATGTTGACTCATTCCCTTATTTTAATTTAAGAACTTTTTTGTGTAATTAGTATAGTGCGTACTGGTGATCTCCTTTCCTGCACACAGGTTGATGCCCATGCGGGGATAATTTCCTAAAAGAATATTTTTGACGATTTCTTTTCGATTCTGTAAGTAAATAATGGAAATAAACGCAATCAATCAAACACCATTTTCGTGTCTCATTGAGAAGAATAATATCTGCTTCTAGACACCAAACAGATGGTTTTAGTTATGATATATATTTAGTGACTCTATATTTCTTTCATTTATATGATCCTAGTATAGCATAGAAAAGTTACCGACGAGGACGAGTAGATTAAGGCTAATAAAGTATATGCCTTTCCATATTTTAAGAGAACTAAACATTTATATTCAATATAGTCCGTTTCCTATAGCAGGAAATAGATTGTACTTATAGTGTTAAACAACAGGTTAAAACGTTAAGAAATAGCGCTTCTCTATGAGTAAGTAGTAGATTCCAGAATTAGATTTAATTCAACAATTATACAACGTATGTTAAAGTTTTAAGTCATGTTAATTAATTGTATTACTTGTATTACTAGTGCTGTAATATATCAAATTAAATTAAATTAAAATTTACATGAATAAATAATAAACTAATTAGTAATGAGAAAAATTAATTGTTGTTTTGCACTCTTAAAACGTCACTGTTTAGCAAAAACGAGGTCAGATGGTTATAAAAGGAGACGTATTTGAATGATACAATAAAGTGAGGTTATGAAACCATTCAAATAACCCTTTGATACATTATTTCACAACCAAGTCTATTCATTTTTAACCCGGTAAATTCTATACCGTACTACCTGAGCTGACCATTTTAGTCCCTATACATAATATTTTTATACCCAAAAAATATATTAGCACAGATACAATTTCTGATCACCCATTCATGACACAACCAATTTATAAAAAAGATCTAAGGTAAGTCCTTCGTTTGATTTGATGAACTATCAAAGAAGCACGCTCACTTACTTTATTTTACTTTTTTATATTTTTAGGTTAGTCATAGAGATGTAACGCACAGCAGTTATACAACCACAAAATTTAAAAAAATGTCACAAATGATAGCCTTATCATCTTGTACTTAGTGTACACATCACGCGTGTTTAGCCCCTACATTACCTTGGTGTTTTGTAATGTGATTTCATCACACTATAGTATGTCCTTGTAAATAAATATAATAAATTATTGTTAAGTTTATAGGGATTTATGGACTTAATAAATTTATATGTGTCAACGTAGTTGTGTATTCATACGGTGAGGAGGATAGGACTCCTAGGGAAGTTCTAAACAGTCCAAAGAGAATAATGCAATAATTTCACATATTTCATAAATTCTAAAAGGTTTTAGTTAGCACCACCCAACGTCCTAAAGACCGAACTACTCAATGGCGATAAAGAAGCGGGGGCGAGAAGAACCCCCACGTCTACTTTATGATAATTGGACGTTATTAAACGTTATTGTACTTTGGATCCATAAATTAGTTATTTATTTTGACTCATATTTATCGTAATGACATATTTGTTTAGGAATTTCATATACATCTGCAGATATAAAATTTAGCTTTTAGAAAATGTAGAACATTGATTTAATTACATGTATTAGAAATTTTCATTACAGCTAGTAACCGAATAAGGGACATGTTGAGAAAAGATCGTCACTCTTGTTAGCTTAAGAAAATAAATGTTAATAGTGTTTGCTTTATGTATTGCATCATAGCTTGACGCTTTGTATTAATGAGCTGACGAGAACATATAACGATAAAAATATTGTGGTTTGTTTGTGTAGATTCTCTGATAACTGAACACCGTTTACATGTTTGGTTATCATTGACACATCGTTTCTCTAAAAACGTTAAAAAATCATTGAATAATAAGTCTTGTCTAATTGTCCGTTCCAACAAAATATGAATTTATGGGGTTCGGTCCAACCAAAATCCGTATCCTGGAGGAGTCTCTTGTGTGGCATCGATATGTAAATTGTTGATTTAAGGTATTTCTCAGGATGATAGTACCCATAAGTGCTAGTGACAGTCCTGAACTAGTCCATAAAGTTACCTTAGAGGCCTTATGAAGTATAAGACCATTAAGAATATCAATAAATTATCGATTTTTACTGCAGTAAGAACACCCATTTCTTGCACTGTAATCAATGTATATATGCTTGAGTTTTAGACATACATTTCCATTGTTGCTATATTAAACGCGTTATACTATATAAAATAAATACGGTTGTTATAGTTCTTAACCGTGGGTGTAACTCAATTTGGTAGAACCTTAGAAAGAAATCTTTTCATTCAACAAATGCAGACGTTCTACGATTCTTTTATTTTGATAGGTTAGTAGCTTATGTGAACCAAAAAAAGAACGTTGTTGCAAATTTTTGAAACCCAAAGATTTACATCTCTCTAGTTCCGTAATACTTTGTAAAAGAGGGGTGATATTGGTAATTAGGTAATGTGTGTAGTTACTTAACTGAATCCTTTGCAGGTCATAAAATTCTATAACTATCTAAATAATTTCCCAGATCTGTGTGAATATATTATTACATCATAATAAGTAATCATATTATAAATTATGCGCTTAGTTTTTTAAAGTCCATTAATATATAGATTAAATATTATTATAAAACAATTTTTAACAAGAATGTAATAAATAGATAAAAAATCTATAACAATTGCATATAATAATCTTGTGGGCAGCTTTGTTAAAGTAGTTAGTATTTAATCAATCGAAAGTTTTTTAGGAAATATCCATGTCTTAAATGACAATGTGCCAAAATTATTTAAAACATGCAAGTGTGTTTTATAAAAATCCAACATATACCCGGGTCTTCGCCCGCAATTGCTATGCTACATTGCGTTTATTTTATTTAATAGCTTCCACGTTGTCAGTAACACTTAAACTATTTCACACCAACGTAGAGGAAGTTCATAGCGTTCTTTGTGAAAGCAGTTGTGATGTAATAGATATGATCCCGTGACATTTAAAAATTAAATTAATAATATATTAAGAATCCGTTTTTTATCCGTGTTCATTATTATGATGTTTTTTAAATGTAAGGAAAGAAATATTGTTATTGAAAACTAAGGACATAAATAAAGAAAAATAATACCAAAACATTCTAATACTAACATTATGACAGTTTTCATTCATTGTACTTAATCAGCGGAATATGGATGTAATGACCCTTGACGATTTTCTATCATTAAATTAAATTTATTGATTCGTGTTTCCGTACTGTTTTGTAATTCCACTTGCTATAATTAAGGACTCGCTGTGATCGCTTGCTTCTTCAAATTGTAGTCACGGAGCGAATGGTTTATTAAATCATGCTAATGCCCAGTCCCTGCTTTCAGCTAATGTAATTGTGCTGTCCCATATTTTCTAAGAACACCAAATTCAATTTACACATTCCCCATTTATTTCTTTAAGAAAAACCCAGTGTGCGCTAATCGGTGTGAGCTGTTGTCACAATGTTTAAATAAGAAGCGATGTTATTTTTTCTGCTTTCACTAGGAAAATATAACAATAATTGTTAGTAGTTAGCTTGATTAAAAATATAGTCGTACTGTCATGATGTTTACACTAAACAGGCTCTTTGAATTCATATTAAAAAAGTTCAGTAGAGACTAAGATGGGAGTTTGTGTTGCCTTAGAGACCACTGTGGCGTTTCCCTGAGGAATTTCCTATAATAAGACTAAGCCTATATTTATCCCAGGGATTCTATAGCTAAATAAATCCAAGTAAATATATATATATATATATATATATATATATATACAGGGTGTATATTATGTCTGGAAACACCCAAATATATCCTTTAATAATTTAAATATAAACTTGAAACCTCTTACAATCGTGATAGAGATTGGGCATCTACTTTTTGGAACAATGTTTTGTTATGTCACACCAACGGGGGACGTCCTGCCGAGGGTATCGTGAATATTCTTAATGGAAGCCTATACCTTGTGATACATAATTTTAAAGGTAATAGCTTACTGAATTGAATGCCACAAACCGCATCTCAAAGGAATTATTCTATCAGAAAATAGAGAATTTTTAGTATTGAAAATTTACTGATGTTCAACAATGTACTTTTAACATGGTTCTTGCCACAAAATGTGTTACACTAATTTTTTAGCATTTTTTAAATGTTCCATTAAAATAAAATAAACAATTTATTTTTAAGCTGGTTTCATTAGTACAAATTTACCAGTTTTTATTACAATGAATAAAACTTATGAGTCACTTTCTCTGATTACTTATGAATCTGTACTTGGTGTTTTCCAGTCAGCAGGAAGGTTTAAAGAGACAAAGGTCACTAGCCTATGAGAAACATTATTGTGTTATTAATCATCTGGTCTACAGGTTTCAGTTTGTTGAGCATGGAGCTTTCACTAGACAGGTCTAAGCTTGGGAATTACAAATGGACAAAGGTCATATCATTCCTGTCGAGTTAATCAGTGTCTCTGAAGCATTGCTGTCAACAAGTTATCTAATTACAGTAGTTCAGTTTTTATTTGGCATTTTAATGGAATTGTCTGAAAGAGAACGAATTACTCTGTTGATGATGCGAGGATATGGCGATCGTCAAAGATCTTATCGGGAAGTTTGTAATTTGTTTAATGACACTTTCCCAGAAAGGAATCCCATAAGTGTTTCAACAATATCAAAAACTATTGAGCGTTTTGAAATGACAGGGAGTGTACGTAATCGGCCAAAGTCGGGTAGGATACAATCTGCAACAGATGAAGAACATGCACTAGATGTTTTGCAAACATTTATTGAAGACCCACATACATCGCTCAGAAAAGCTGCACAGCAACATGATATGCACCCTATGTCTGTGAGTAAGATTTTGAAAATTAATAAATACAAACCATTTAAAGTTCATTTAGTCAAACAGTTAAGTGAGGATGATTACGACAGAAGAGTTGAGTTTTGTGAACTTGTGATGCGCAAATGTGATGACAATAGAGATTTTCTGACCAACATACTATTTTCTGATGAGGCAACTTTTTTCCTAAATGGCAATGTTAACAGGCACAATTGCCGTTACTGGGCTAGTGAAAACCCACATTGGATTACTGAGTCCCATTCACAGCAACCACAAAAACTGAACGTATGGTGTGGAATTTTAGGTAACAAAATTGTTGGACCCTTTTCATCAATGGAAATTTAAATGCCGAACTTTACTACAATATGCTCCAAAATGAAATAATCCCAGCTATTCAAATTGCATCAGGAGAATACTTTGATAATGTATGGTTTCAGCAGGATGGTGCTCCACCCCATTATGGGAGACAGGTAAGAGAGTATTTGGATTTAAGGTTTCCTCATAAATGGATTGGCCAAAGAGGAGAAATCGAATGGCCTCCAAGATCTCCGGAATCGGAGACCAATCGATTATTTCCTATGGGGTCATTTAAAATCCAATGTTTATAGAAGAAAGCCTCATAATTTGGAAGACCTAAGAAACAGGATTATAGAGGAGATTGCTTTGATAACTGAAGAAATGTTAGGCAACTCTGTCGAATCATTTTACACAAGATTGGCTCATTGTCAAACCGTAGAAGGAACACAGTTCGAACAATTGCTTTGACACCAAATGCAGGTAAAACGTTTGTTGTAAGACTTTTCTAACAGCATACATTATTTTTTATTTGTAATAAGAAATCAATAACATAAGTATTTCCATAATTGTACTGTAATAAAAACTGGCAAATTTGTGCTAATAGAACCAGCTTAAAATGAAATTTTTGTTTTATTTAATTGAACATTTAAAAAAATGCTAAAAAATTAGTGTAACACATTTTGTGGCAAGAACCATGTTAAAATTACATTGTTGAACATCAGTAAATTTTCAATACTAAAAATGCTCTATTTTCTGATAGAATAATTCCTTTGAGATGCGGTTTGTGGCATCTATCACAAGGTATAGGCTTCCATTAAGAATATTCACGATACCCTCGGCAGGACGTCCCCCGTTGGTGTGACATAACAAAACATTGTTCCAAAAAGTAGATGCCCAATCTCTATCACGATTGTAAGAGGTTTCAAATTTATATTTAAATTATTAAAGGATATATTTGGGTGTTTCCAGACATAATATACACCCTGTATATACAGGGTGTTTGAAAAGTATGGGTACGGCTTAATATTTTAAAAACCATAGGAGATAACATCTATAAACTTTGCACAGTGTCATATGACTATGTAAATTATTTTTTATTGCTATTACCATGACATGCCAACCATGGGGGGACGGCCCACAGAGGAAAACATGGAAATCTTAAATTGAAGCATGGGTCGAGTGATACCTCATTTGAAAGACCTCACTTAGTAGAGTTGAATGCCGCAAACCGCATCTCAAAAGGTTTATCCGATCAGAAATGGCGGGTTGTTTTAGTTACACATTGTGAAGTACATTATGCGCTGCCATTTCTGACTGGATCGTCGTATTCTGATGCGGTAGGCGGCGTTTCACTCTACTAACCAATGTGTTTTCACTAACTTTTTTTAATTAGCAAATTATGTCATAAATTTATAACACAATAAATAAAACACAATAAATACCGATGTTTTTTAGTAAATTGGATTGGATAAACCTTTTTGAGATGCGGTTTGCGGCATTCAACTCTACTAATGAGCTCTTTCAAATGAGGTATCACTCGACCCATGCTTCAATTTAAGATTTCCATGTTTTCCTCTGTGGGCCGTCCCCCCATGGTTGGCATGTCATGGTAATAGCAAGAAAAAATAATTTACATAGCCATATGACACTGTGCAAAGTTTATAGATGTTATCTCCTATGGTTTTTTAAAATATTAAGCCGTACCCATACTTTTCAAACACCCTGTATATATATATATCTGTATATATATATATATATATATATATATATATATATACATGAAATTAAATATATACTTATGCATAAATACCTATGATATACATATATACGTATATATTATATACTTACATATACATATGTAAATATATATATATATATATATAATTTCAATAAACATTGAATCACAAAAAGTACTTGCTCCGCCGGGAGCAAGTATATATTTATATAATATATAAAAATATTATATATTAGTATAATCGTTGAATAGTTTACGCGTGAAAGTAATACAAACAAATGCATTTTTGCAGTTATAATATCAATAGGCTATTCGTTTTAAGCAGCTATAAAGGGAAGGTTTATTCAAAATGAACGTTGAGTTTAGCTCCAGTTCACATTCCTTTTAGTGCAGCGTCTGGATTCTACGATGTTACAGACTTGAAACCAGGAATGCGAACATGCATTTTCGTAAAGTTCATTCTTACTATGTAAAAATAAAGTTTCATACAGAATTTAAAATCTACTCATAAAATCTTCTTCAAGATATTTTATCCCATTTATATGTCATGTTAATAGTTATGTTCATAAAAGAGTTCAAATAATGAATGATTCCGTGAGCTTTGGAGATACTATAACGAAAGAATGCGCTAAAATCAAATCTTGACACCGACTTCTAATACTCTTCTGTTATTTATTATGTTACTTTTTAAATCAAAGTCAAACTTTGAGATCTGATGTGATTGGTCTCAGTTTGCTTACAACATTATTTATTTTTCTATTTCCCGTTGCAATAATGTGTACCCATAAGACTAAAATATTATTATTCGCAATCATTCAGCCACTTATTGTGGTCACTACGAATGTAGCAAGACTCGAGCGCTTGGTGAAGTTATATTTATTTACGTAATAAAGTTTTTTCATTATACTTTATTTTATTAGTTGGCCTCTTAACTGCAAAGCTACTTGTAAAAAGGCAATGTAAACTTTCACTTGGTATCCAAAGTTACACTTCATTTAATAGTCTTGTAATGTTTACAGATAGAAAAGAACTTTAAATGTGAAAGTTATTCAGTTATGTGTGACCTACAGTGTAACGTGACGGAAACGTACCCCGTTTAAAGTGATAGGAAATTTTGAAAAATTCAACTATTCATGGTATTATTTGATACCGTGTGTTATGAGTTATCGAACACGTAAGGGTTGTTTCGGTTTATGTTATAGAAGTTCCAATACAAATATGCACGTTTTCCACCATTTTGAAACGAATAGAGATAGTACAATGTTTTCTTCGAAATCCTGAAGCAAAAAATGGAGATACTTTAATTAATTAATTAAAGTCGACTTATTAGGAAATTGATATAATCAAAATATCTGCATTTAACCATTTGAATTTTTAAGATTTTCATACAAGTGGTTTTAAACCAATGTACCAATGTAAACCAAAGTGAACTTCTATAAAAAAGGCCAAGTAAGATGGGATTTTGTGTTGCCTTTAAAACCAGTTTGGCGTTGCCCTGAGGGATTTTCTTAATAAGAATAAGCCTAATTTATCCTAGAGATAAATTCCAAGACCATTTCCTTCTCAGTATATATTGTGCGAATAGACAGACAGAAACTAAGTTTTTCTCTCAGAGTATTAAGCTTCTATAATGCTCTAAAGAAGACAAATTTTCCGAGTATGTAACTATCAGGATGTAGGCTCTGCGCCTTGGATAAAATAAATGTTTATTAAATATAAGCATCTTGGGGTTATAGACCAAATAATTAGTTTTTACTTATTTATTTGTATTAATTGTTTAGTAATGAAATTGAAAATAAAAATGTATGTGTACAAGATGGAAAATTCTTAGTTTGTAAGTACTTTTTTTCTTTATAAACTATACTATATAGAGTTCTTCGATGAGATTGCTTCAGGAATTGGTCGATTGCTTCTGCAATGACAGTCTCTCGAAGTCCGTTGTTGGATTACGCTGTCAAATTTGTCAAAGTACTTGGAAACCAATTTGGAGTTTGCGTTTGAATTAGTTAGGATTTATTTGGAGTTTTCTGAATATAGGTACTTAGGCTATTAGGGAAATTTGAAATTAATAATATGTTTTAATAAATTATTATTTTTAATTAATAAAATATTAATCTGAATATTTTTGAAAAATGTGTATAGTTAATAATGCGATCTACTATTATAAATTACTTACTGTATATAATCAATATAAGTTGAATGATTCAAGGGATTATGTATTTTAACTATGTATTCAAATATGGTTTAATGTTGTTTGTAAGAGATTTTTCTTTATTTTCACAATTTTAATGACAGTTTTAGTACAACTTTTAAATAATTTAACAACTTATACATAACTGTGCAATGTGGAAAAAGAAATAAATTCACGTTTACTCAGTGAACAGACTCATTATTAAATTATTATATATCATTATTATATATATTATTACTATATATCAGCATTAAATTCAATTGTTTACGATGAATCAATAATTTTATTAAAAAGTATATCTACTTTACAATAATACATTTTTATTAAAGTCTTGAATTTAATATGAATAAGGTTTTACGTAATATCACATTACTATAAAACTAACATAATATTACTATTAATGGCGATAAATAATGAATTACTCGTTATGATATGAATTTATTTTTTCATTGAATCATGGATGTCAAAATAATTTGGTCGGTCTTGAACTGAAGAAATACACCTTGTTAATACGGATATAATACCAAAAAGCCTGTGACTTACTACAGGGATTCGTCGGTATCCTCATGTAACCGACTTCGCTAACTATTAAATAAGATAAGATAAACCGACTTTCATTAAGTAAGTAACAAGACATCCACGTGTGAAAAATCACCATCTCACACCCCCTCCTCCTTTCAAGTGACATTGGTACATCGGTAACATTTGTTTTAGTGTCAGAGGGATTTTAGTATCATACACCACAAGGTATTCAAATATACTCGGAAATATAAATCAACATTTGTAGTCAGCAAATGTTGACAGCTTACAAACAAACCAGTACATATACACATATAAACATATACCAATACGGCGTGACTAAATGTTCATCCGATATAAATAGCGCTAAATGCAAGATATAGAACAAATTACTGGACTTTATACCCACCCTTACTGGTAAACAAGATTTTATATCGCTTATAAGTAGTTTTATTCCAATAATTCGAACATTGGTAGTACTTAAAACCGGTTTCCTACAAAACAATTTCTACTCAAACGTACTTGGCAACCTAATATTAGTGTGCGTAAACTTATTAGTTACGGGTACAGATTTGTAGTCATGACAGAGGGGAAAATATTTAGTTTCACAATGAGGGATTGCTCACAATGTCATAATGAGGTAAGAAATGTTTTGAGACCCCATAAACTATTCTTGACAATGGTCCATGAAACCTATGTTAGGTTTTTAGAACTTCTGGTAACAACTAAATCACATATATTGACTATCAAAACTGTTGACAAAAATGAGTGCCCTTACTTTCAAAGAACATGTACCTAGAGTAAGCTCCTTGATCCTTCCCATTCCGAATAAAATACAATACTCGTCTATGATGTACTTGACAGTTTGAGCGTGGTGTAGTGACATGTTATGGACTGTGGATATATCGATCACTTCATAAACTAACATTTTATTACCGCTGACCGTACAGTTAGTAATCGTTTTCCGATCGGATGTATGTGATAAATTTGACTACTGACAATTAAAACCTACGTTTATGGATTTGAAATAGCAATCATTATGTTGTTCATAAGGCAAAAAAATATAATTACAATCTAATTTAATATGCGTAGATTGATCAAAATAAGTAAAATTTATATCACTCAATGCGTTATTACACATACAGTTTAGTTCTTGTATATTATTACATGTACTGGTGCCATGAGTATTAATAATATGTTATATTTAACTATGATCACTTAGACAGAAACGTTTACTAAAACATTTGGTGTTAGGGGTTCAGACGAAATGTTATCATTTATATTGGTAATACATGTTAGATGAAAGTAACTATATCACATACGTAGGAAACTGGCAGTGCAAATGATTAAGGTTATTGGCAGTTGTAAATATGTATGTACAAATATTTTTTTGATGATTTATTACCAAAAGAAGTAATTTTAGTAGTAATTTTGTCATGAATACGGATCAACCTACAAAATATACGTACAATACCCACTTCTGGCAGAGTGTGCAGCATTAGATAGCTGTACTGTCGTAATAAGTTTCCGTCATAACTGGGTCACATCCCCACTCAATAGAAAACCGTGCCTGATGTAATTTATTTTACGTTCAATATGGAATTAGTGAACTTATCTTATAAATAAAAATGCATGCTAAATGTGTTGCTAAGCCCTGATATTTTGAACCGTTTTACCGTCACCGGTTAATCCTTTTGGTAAAATATTCATTGAAGTCTAAGGAAAGATTGAAAGAAAAAGATCAGAAAGGTTTCTCAGAAAATATTAGACTTTTGAAAAATGGTTGCAATAAATATGTTTCACAATACAAATTTAATTGACACTAAATAACTTTCAACAATTTTAATTTATAGTTATGAAAGAAGGTGAAACGTTTGTTCACATTTATATCTTAAATGAAAATATTAAATATTGTACAGTAATGTAGTACATATATCAAGAACAACGTTTTTATGTAGTTGATACTACAAAATGTAGAAGTACCGAATATTTAATATAATAGAAATACTATTTAAACAATCTTTTAAAACGCTTCTAAATAAAAAAGCAGTAAATGTTTTTACGTAAGGCACTCGAAAACTATTTAGCTCCATCCACTTTGTGATATGGAATTTTTACAGTGATTTGACAACAAACAGAGGAATGTACCTAATGTTCCTCAGCGAGCAATTATTTCGCAGACTACAGGCCGACAATCAAGAAGACTTCTCGATTAATAACGAAAAACGATTATTTTTAAGTGTTAACTGGTATAAACATTCCAATATACTGGCATTATTATGTATATTTCACCCTAATAACCCAGTACTAAAAATTGCTCTGTTACATTTTTTATTTTTAATATTGCAATTAAAATTTATAATTTTTGTGACCAACACAATAATTAGATCTTAAAGAGTAAAATAAAACTCATCTCTTAGATCAATTTAATACAATTAGAAGAAATCAGTATGTTATGTATGTGTATGTATATAAACAACTTTTAAAGTTAAACTAAATTTGTGGTTTGAAAAAACTAAAATGTATACTAAAAGCGGTGTTAATTATACCATAAAATAAAATTTTTAGTGTTTGCATTATATAACGCCTTTAATATATTTTATTATTAGATATCGAATAATTAATTTATGTTGAATTTTAGTAAGTATCCTCTTTTAAAGAGAAGTATATCTGCATCCTCGTTTTTATAGGAAAGGAAGTATTATTATAGTTCAGCTGTAACGGCCCGAACCCAATATTAATAATAATTCGATAAATTATGATTTATTTGGTTTTATAAAAACTTCATCCATTTAGTAAAATTTAACTAAAGACATAATAATAATTGTAAAGTGTACAGCACTGTTGAGGAGGTCAGCAGTAAGACTGCTGACAATGCAGAGTCAGCACCTGCGTGTGCTGGGAAGCTAGTCTAGTTCAGGCCTCAGACTCGTAGACATGTAACTCTCTGTTGCCCTATTTTAAAACTTTTTCTAAATTCTTTCAATAATGTAATTCAATACTTTATCTCATTCAGAAGTGCTCTCTCCCCCTTTTTAACCAATGTAAATTGTGTGATTTCTATAAATTAATCTTTAATAAACAGTGTTTTTTAAAATTCAAACGTTGGTTGCACAAACTTTATTTCTTTTTCCGGAATCATCCGGTGGGTGGCAGCGGATACCAATTAATCCCCAAATCGGTTCGCGTTACAGATTTGGTGGCAGCGCGGTGGGATGATCGCGTAACCTTGGGACAATTTAACTGTACAGTTGATTGTTTTCCCGACGCCGAAGTGACCACGTGAACATCAAAATTACTTAAACCAGTGTAATCCAGTGTCAAGTATAGTCTTAACAAGTTAGGAAAAGTGTTTCCAAGTTGGATTTTTTCAAAATTTTGGAGAAAAAAGTGCAACAGGAAGACGATGGAATTGGATAAAGGAATCTACACGTGAAGACGCCAAACCGAGAAAGGACGCCAAGAGACGACGCCATCTTGCCATCTTCATCACGTCGCCAGCCTAGGAGACGGAAGCGGAGCAACCAACCAACATCGTGGGTGACGCTGTCAACAACCAACATCATCTGTCCACACAGCCTTAGCAACCATGGCAGTCACAATGGCGGCGATATTTGGTGAGCCTTTTTTCACATTCAGAAACTAAATAAATATAATAAAGAAACATTGGCTATACTTTTAAACTAATTCTTACCAAATATTCTACGTTAAATAATTATATAATAAAATAAGACATAGATATAAGAGAGAGAATAAAGGTGCTGTGGTGTAATAGTGAATGCAGCATTGAATGATAGCACAATTTCTTATTAATTTTGTGATCAATTATTAAGTAACAAGTAAATTAAATTAAATTGCTCTAACATGGAGTAGTAACAATGTGCACTTTCAATGTCCAGGTCGTCACTTCCAGCAGGCACCTATTTCTCATTTTAAAATTAAGATAAGAATAATTATTAAATAATATTTAGTAGGAATTGCCAATGTTTTCCAGATAAAAAAAAAAATGAACTATTAAATCTTTGTAATGTAGAAGCACTCTTTAAACAAAAGTGTCATAGCTATGATAAAATTAATATTTTGAGTTTAGATAATTGTTATTGAGAAATATTTATGTTTTAAAATTAATTTTAATTTGAAGTTAGGACGCTATTCCAGTGCGTTATTCAAAATCTATACGTCACATTAGTATACTTGTACTGTGTAAATCGATATTGTTAATTGATTAGGCATTGCTAATCTACTAATTAGTTTTATATGATGTATATGGATTATTATCACTAACATCAATTGATGATGATTGATTGATAGGATTGGGTATATATAGGCTATCAATCATTGATTGGTTATCAGAAAATTTATTTTGATAGAAAACTTTTGGGATTTTGAAGAAAAAATAGTATTATTAGTCATAAATTCAGTCGTATATTTTAAATCGAACTTCGTAAAATTTTGTAGAGTTTCCTAAATTAAATGTTAGATTATTAAGATGATCATTATAACAAAATCAACAATCATGAGTTCTACAGTAACGTTTGAAGGAAAAACCATTGAATTTCAAGAGGCTTTTGATGCAATTTCAACCAAAGTCAGGTCTCTTCAAGACTGCATAGACGAAACCATCGTGGGAAATTCTGTGCTGAACAGAACAGAAATGTCACCATCCGCTATGGATATGACAATCGGAGCAGCAAGCAGGCCATTCATTTGAGCTAGTGTCTAGCATTACTCCCTACGACGGAGAGAGAGAGCCGATCTACTCATGCCATTCTTCGATAGCATTCAAGGTATAGGAGAACTAAGCAATTGGAGCGAAACACAAACATTACAAGTATTGAAATTAAAGTTAATTGGTAGTGCACTACAGTTTTCAAAATCAGATGAAAAAATGCAAAAAAACGCCACAACACTTAAAGAAATTAAGTCTGCTCTAACAGAAAGGTTTGGAGATAGCCTACCAGATCACTATTATTTTGATCAATTAAGCTAACATCAGACAAAATAAAGGAGAGACCATCGAACAATTTTCTGACAGAGTCAAGAGGGTCAGTGACAAAACACTGAGAACCACCAATAACGAAGAAGTAAATAGAGTATTAAGAGAAGAAGCTGACCGAAGAACAAATGGAAGCCTTTGTCAGAGGACTCTACGGAGAAATTGGCAGACAAACAAGGATTAAGTTTCCAAAGAATTTTAGAGAAGCAGTGACTACCGCAATAGCAATAAATAACTTAGAAAAAAAAAGGCCAAATCCATTTGAAGAAAAACCAAGGAAAGTTTTTGGAAAACAATTTAACGAGTAAATGCTACAATTGTGGAAAGATAGGACACGTAGCAAAAGACTGTAGATGTAGAAGCTCTACAGACAGGCAGATGAAGGAATGCGGATATTGCCGTAGAAAAGGGCAACAGAGAATCAGAATGTAAATCAAAGGCAAACTCCACACGTCCTTCACTGCAGCTTCTGCAAAGAAGCAAGGTCATACAGCTGATAATTGCTGGGCCAGAACAAAGAACGACGGGTAAACGAAAGAGGTCAACCTTCAGGAAGCGGTTATAGTTTCAAGAAACGCTCTAACCGTTAAACTACAGCGGGGAACCCAGAAGCGCCCGCTGGCAACCCCGTGAGGAAGTAAATCTGAACCTACACAAGATAAGGTTTGGACAGGCGAAGAAAAAAACCTAAAATTGCGTACATCAATGAGCAGGAAAACAACTATGAACTACTAGCTCATTGGAACCATTGGGAGTGTCAATGGGCCAGTAATAATTGATACTGGGGCACAAAATCTCGATGATAGAGGAAAACGGTCACCCAAGGACCTATCTCACCGACTGATGTTCGTGTACATGGCATCACAGGAGCCATAATGCACACCTAACGGTCAAGTAAAACAAACTATAAAGCTAGGAGACACAGAAATGATGTGTACGTTCATAGTAGCAGACTTGCCTGACGATTATATTGCAGTTATAGGGTATGATGTGCTTAGGTGGAAAAGAGCTGTCATTGATTTAGAACGATATGTCTTAAGTATTGAAGGTTGTGACGCAGTCAACCTATATGAACGAGACAAAAGAAACTACAAATGATGTGTGTGAGTGGACTTGGTATAGCCACCAAGCGAACTCAAACCTTCCAAGTAGAACCCGATCGCTCAATCAACGCGCAAGTGAAGCCTAACGAAAACGAAAACTTGCCTGAATATCTTCCAGCATACTGCAGAACTAACCTCAACATACCTGCCCGTTCAGAAATGTTAGTACAACTAAAATTGGGGAAAAAATGTGAAACAACGAAAGCAAGAAATTGAGAACAAAAGTTGTAATTACAGAACCAGCACTCGTAAAAATTCATGGAATTTATGTAGCCAGAAGTCTAACTAAAGTAAGAAATGGAACTTGTTGGACGAAAGTAGTTAATACAAGCCCAGAAGATTTAGTAATGTACAAGAACAACTCTGATCTGTAAATTAGAAGAACCTCATTTAAAACCAAAGAATTCGACAGAACCAAAAAGGGTCAACACAGTATCTAAAAAAAAGCGACGAATTCAGAAGAAAAGTAGAAGAAAAGATAGAGCATTTGAGACCAGAAGAAAAAGCAAAGATTTAGAAACGTACTTCATCGATTTGGAAATTTGTTTAGCCTTGGAGGAATTGAAAATTTAGGATGTACAGCAAAAGTAAGCCACAAAATTAACACAGGAGACCACCCTCCCATTAACATAAAGGCCATACAGAGTGCCTCATGCACAGAAACAAGTGATACAAGATCTGATAGAGGAACAACTAGATAAAGGAATCATAATACCGAGTGTATCACCATGGTCAGCACCAGTGGTCATAGTGCCAAAGAAACCTGGTCCCGATGGTGTTGTAACTCACAGAATGTGCATCGACTACAGAGATCTGAACTCATGACACAGTACCAGAAGTTTATCCTTTACCAGATATCCACGAAACACTTGACATGCTTGGTGGAAGTAAATTCTTTACTGCACTAGATATGAATTCGGGATTCTTCCAAATTAAAATGCATCCTGACAGCCAAGAGAAAACAGCTTTCAGTACTCCAACAGGACATTATGAATATACCAGAATGCCCATGGGTCTTATAAACTCCCCTGCAGTTTTCCAGAGGTTGATTGATACCACTTTATCAGGACTGAAAGGAAAGTCTTGTTTACCATACATGGATGGACATCTTAGTCTACAGCCCGACAATAGAACAGCATGCACAAGATTTGAGTGACGTGCTAGAGAGGTTTAAGGAGGTAAAACTTAAGTGTGCAGCTAAAGAAATGCCAAATTGCAAAACCCGAAATTAATTTCCTAGGACATATAATCACGAATCAAGGAGTTAAAGCCTTGCCCGAAAAAAGATTGAAGCTGTAAAGGAGTTCCCTCAGCCAAAGAATGAGAAAGAAATCAGAGGATTCATTGGATTATGCAGTTACTACAGAAGGCATGTTCCAAACTTTGCGGACATAGCCAAACCATTAACTAAATTGATCAAAAAGAATGAAAAATTTAATTGGACACCAGATTGTGAGACAGCTTTCAAAAAACTAAAAGAAAAACTAACCACTGAACCCTTGTTGATCTACCCAGACTTTTCAAAATCTTTCATTCTTAGCACAGATGCCAGCAACGTAGCGATTGGTGCAGTGCTAGGACAGGAAATAAACGGTGTAGAACATCCTATAGCGTATGCATCAAGACAGTTGAATTCCGCAGAACAGAACTAACAGTGTAACCGAAAGAGAGTTATTAGCTGTAGTTTGGGCAGTCAAGTACTTCAGATGTTACCTTTATGGAAGATCCGTTTTTCTCTTTACACAGATCACAGTGCAATCAAATGGTTACTATCATTAAAAGATCCTTCAAGTAGATTAACAAGATGGGCTTTGAAATTAGCTGGAGTATGACTACAAAGTTTACCACAAAACCCGGCGTGAAAAACAAAAATGCAGATTGTTTAAGTAGAGTAGTATACAAAAATGAGTGTGAAAAGTTACCTTTATTAGATATAGACGCGATTAAAGCAGCTCAAAAAGAAAGATAAAGAATGTCAAAAACTGAAAATGCATGAACATTTCAAAACAAGTCCCCAAGGAGTAGTGTACTTCAAGAAAGAAGATGAAAAATTAATTGTAATACCAAGAGAATTGAGAGAGAAAGTAATACGACTACATCATGATCTACCAACGAGGTGGACATGGAGGAATAAAGAAGACCATATTAAGAATTCAAGACAAATTCTACTGGCCAAAAATGAGAGCAGATGTAACAGCATTCGTACGATCATGTGACTCATGCAACAGACGAACAGATTATGGAAAATCAAAGGCACCATTAGGGAAGTTTCAAGAAGTGAGTGAATTTGGTTATAGATTAGCATGTGACATAGTAGGTCCCTTACCGTTAACTAGATCAAATAACAAGTACATATTAACTGTTATCGACCATTTCACAAGATTCGGAATATTTATAGCATTACCAGATCAAACAGCTGAAACCATAGCACGAGCATTTGTTCAGAAAATTATAACGTCAATCGGAGTACCAAAAGAATTAATTACAGACCAAGGGAAGAATTTCACATCAGAACTGATTCAGAATGTTTGCAAACTACTGAAAATAAAAAAATTACAGACGACTGCTTACCACCCTATGAGTAACGGACGGACAGAGAGAGTACACCGAACCATCCCTAAAATGCTGAGCCACTTTGTCAACAAAAACCAGTCAGACTGGGACGAACTGTTACCCATGATCAACATGGCATACAACAGCCAAGAACACGAGTGTACAGGGTACACACCTTTCGAAATGGTGTACGGAAAAGAAGATGGAAACACCCTTAGAAGCAGATCTCACAATAACTGAGGACACAGATGTCTACTCAGATTACGTAGAAGATCTACGAACCAGATTAAAAGAGATTCAAGAAATATCGAAACACTGCCAGGAAAAGGCAAGGAAAGCTCAAAAGAAGCATTACGACAAGAAGTCGAAAGAAAGTGAGTATTATGTCGGACAGTTAGTGTACCTGCATGTACCACACATAAAAAAGGGAAGAGTTAAAAAACTCTCACAGTTATGGAAAGGACCATACAAAATAGTTAGAAATCGTATCTGAGTTAAATGTAATTTTAAGAATAAGAGGGAAAAAAACGTCAAAGTGCACGTGAATAGAATCAAGCCAGTAGTTGAACTGAAAAACAAAGAAGAAGAAAGCGAAGATAGCGTAGAAGAATTCCATGGGAATAAAAATGAAGAAGCACTAGGAATTCCTAGGAAGGAAGCAAGAAGAGGAATAAGCCTCGAAAGAAGCAAGTGATGCAGAAGAGGAGGTTGAAGATCCAACAGTACCAAGCCAAGCAGCAGAGCAAGCTGGACCGAGTGGATTACAACCTGCCCAAGAAAGAAACAATGAAAGACCAGTCAGGGAAAAGAGGAAGCCAATCCAGACTGGAAGACTATGAAGTTGAGTTGTAAATAGAAGCATTACAAGTTGTACTATAATAATGTAGAAGTAAAGTGTTATATCATGAGAGAAGTAAGAAAAAGCCGAAGTTGTTGTGTATTCTCGAAATTTCATCTTGTAGGATTACAACTCAGTAGCGAATGAAGTGAAAATGATCAGTTTGACAGAAATGAAAATGTGAAACGAATGTTGCTGAATGAGTTTGAATGTTGTGTGAGAGAAAACAAAAAAAAGGGATCCCTAAAGACTTAAACATTGTCTGAGTACATCCACACAAGCACATGAGATTACTGAGAGTACTAATACAGAAGGCCGGAAGAAAAAAAGTTGCAAGAAGTGAAAGGACAAATCGAGTTACTTTAAGAAGATCAATTGTGTTATATTATAATAAGGAGAAGTTAATTAAACAACATTGAATATGCATAACATAAATGATAGGTTAGATTATAGATGTCAAGTATAACCTTTGTTACAGGACTAATGATTATTACGATGGTCAAAGCAGCTGAAATGAGCCAAGGAGTTGTTGTTTCCCCCCCCCACCCCCCCCCCCCCCCACCCCCCCCCCCCCCCACCCCCCCCCCCCCCCACCCCCCCCCCCCCCCACCCCCCCCCCCCCCCACCCCCCCCCACTTCAGGATGATACAGAGCAATTTCGTCCCCTTCAGCAGTTCTCGGTTTGCTCGTCGTGGATCACAGCAAAAGGACCGCTGAAAGTGTGTGGACCTTTTAGGCATGAGGACTGTCAGCAGCCATTGGCGGATGAGCACATTTTTGATCTCCTGGATAAACAGGTTCTATTACGAAGCACACCTCACATATATTACAAGAATTGGTACAGATTGTGAAGAAAAGCGTCTCACGTTATCACTGTTGTACGTTTAACGACCCACTCACACCGCCTGACGTGGAATGCAGATTCGACACCACACTGTGGAATTGACCGAAGCAATTTTTAAACAATTTTGTTGGCTGAAAATGTAACCTTAGGTAATAGGGGAAAAAGCTATTGGGTATTCTCAGTGCATTGGTTCCAGATACGGCTCGAATAGACTTTGTTTCTATAAACTTCTGATTATTACAAAACTATATATAGTATCGTATATATAATATATATTATACCATTTATAATATTATATAACAAATAATGCAACAAAATAGTCTTGAAAAAATACTTATAATAATCTAATTGATTTATAACTCTCTTTGTGTTTTACTGAAACATTTGGTGATCGGAAACTCTAACAGTAAAACTGCATCTAAGTTATCAGTGACCCAAATACTCTGCTCTTGGCATGTTTACGGTACATAGATTTTACATGATCGAGGACTTTTGTTGTTTTCCGATAATAATACTTTATGCCAAGCCGACAACACCCAAGTGTACTAATTTACTGTCGTATCCCGTCATAAGTGATATAAATAAAAGTGTATAATTACTCTACTTTACATAATTTACGGAAGAAAACACAATTTTATAGTATAGTTTAACGTAGTATGATTGTAAAAACGTGAATATGCCGCATGTAAAAATATGTTATTATTATTATCTCAGCTATATGTTTTAACATCTTAATAATATAACAGTTTTTAATTTCCGAAGCGTATTTTTAAATTGTTAACATATGTAATGAAAATTAATATGATGTAAACTTCTACGCAACAAAAGTGTGAAATTCATTTGTGTATCGTTAATTATTGCTGTAATAAGCAAAGCGAACACAACACAATTTATCTTAACTATGTAACTCCTATCAATTGAGTTGAAAGTCACAAAAACTTCCAATATTAACGTATATAGCAAGGAGACTGCATGTAATTTTATTCTATTTCTAGCTATAAATACAAAATACAATTGTTTGAAATCTTAAAATACTTTCGTAATAAGCATTAAATTATACTCTACGCATAATTTTATACAGTATGTAAATTAAATGTCAAATAATATAGGAAGTAAACTATTCTTTTTTTATCAATATTAAAAATAAGGTGGGATAACGCTACTCGTATTAGATACATGTTTCGTTTAGCTCAGGATTTGATTACTTCAAGAACATCTTTACCTTTATAATGAGTCAATTAAAAGTGGGCTGGTCCTACAACTCATTATTCGAAGGGCATGAGCACGTCAAATTCAAAATATTAACTTCATAACCTCAGCCTTACTATTATATAAATTTCAAATCTGCCATCTCAGGCTAGGTTTTTAAAGTGTTATCATATAGTTTTCACTTGAATTTTCTATGGTACTTCAGAATAGAAGTTTTAGTAGAACGGATGATTTTTTTTCGTTCCTTTAGAAATACTAACGTGATGAAAGTCAATGGAATATATTGGTAGGTAAAAGTCTAAAACATTATATAAATTAAGCGTTAATTATAACTATTTTATGAATAAATTTGAACCATATATATTTTTAATTGAAATACAACGAAATATTTTACATTGAATATTCTTAAGTAACTGTAAATGTAAAAAAATAATAATAGTGGGTTATTATCAGATGTATCTATTACAACATTTTTTCTAAATTAAAATATGTATATTAAAATAACTGTAAAATTGTGATTTTCATGAATGTATACAGTAAATGTAAAATGTTACTTTTAAATGTACGATATATTACGTTTCATATTTAATACAGCAATGCTTTATATTTTTATAATATTTTTTAATTTTTTCCTTTATTTTATATTCTGTATTACATTATCCGATTCCAATGTTTTCATATAATGTTTAAAACTAATAGTTAGAAGAAAATTTAATATTTATTTCAAGTGTGCGTAATATTCTTGAGGTGTGTAATAATAATCACGTTTAAGGAGTAATACGTTTAAAATTGCGTAAATTAGTTTTGAATTTATCTTTATATTTTAAAATTTTAATTTAAGAAAATACTCCACAATTACTATAAATTAGTACTATAAATTAGCATTAATTAAACATTGATAAACTCATATATCCTCGTATATCCTCACGATTCACTTTAACATTAGATGAATATTTCAATTATATCACTATATAATAATTAGACTAATTTCGTAGATCTATCAATAAGTTACAATTTAAGCATTTTTCTCAAATATGGAGAACTCTCACGATAATTATACATAAAATGCGGGCTATTTAGTCAAATTCATATAAATATTTAGTGAAATCGTATAACCCTATCTCTTAGAATAAGACATTTTGAACTTAAGATAGATTACTGTGATTATATATCACAAGTGTAACGTTTTAAAACATGAACATATTTTAATTTTAATTTTCCGTCTACTACAGAGCAACTAGAAAACTTGGAATAAACAATTAGATAACAGCTATGGCTAATATTGTGTAGGATTAGATTTAGGCATAGTCATAAATAGCTGTATACAAGTTATATATTAATATGCCAACAAATGTGTCGTGATCAAGGAGTCGAGAGCCTTTTTCATTGTATAAGCACGACACTTGGTTTTTCTTGAATTGGAGATATATATTATTCTATCAAAAAAATTACTCCCTTCCATTAATTTTCATACAGGTAAACATCTATAACAATAACTTTTATCAGATAATATTTTTTTCTAGTTTAATATGCTTAAAACCGGATGCTGGGCACATAAATAATATTTATAGAATCGTCAGATAAAGCAAATTATGACTTTTCTGAGGAGTTTGTATATGGTTAGCTGAAGCGAATAAATTGTTATAGGTGTGCGTGATTGGTTCAATTATGTGAAGCTAAGGAATTATAATGCAAAAATATATAAATTCATATTTTAACCGATATGATACCCATCCCCCATTTTGAATGTGACCTAAACTATCGTGTCTAACAATCTTTTTCTTTTATAGTGGAGATTTCTCTATCGATTTTATGAAAATTCAGGTTTTGTTTGAAACGGAAAATGGCACTCAATTCGTTGATTATCATAAATTAATTTAAAGAAATTTCAACTTTTATTAAATATATTCCATTTAAAGAAACACATTTTTAACTAGATATCTTCGCGTGTATCCCACTTTAATATTTTAATTTATGGCTGTTAGAATTTAGAATAAATATGAGATCACGATGATTGCTTTTTTCTTGAGATGTCCGAGCATAGGTGGTTCAACGTGGTACTAGCTGTATTTAATAAATGTACAGGGTTTCTTCAGTTTCTTGGTTTATAAAGCAGAGTATTATATATTTTTCTGGAATAGTAATACATTTTCCGCGCTTAGAGAGCAAATCATATTGCCCTTGTATACTTTCATTGTAACGGTATGCTCCAATATACTCTACAAAAGCTCTGTAAGTGTTTAGTCTCGTGACTAACACGAGAGAAAATGTCTGTGCGAATGCGTAATTAGAGGTCTCATTAAATTTTGCATTACAGTATCTGTGTGGTCCTTTTTGTTTTATATCATTTATTGAACACGCGTTTCTTCCAATCTCATGACACGTGTCCAGCAATTGCAGCACTAAACAATATTCATATTATCTCCAAAATAAAGGATGCCGGAACCTTTGTTGTGAAACCATAAGCTGCGTAACAAGCTTCGTTGTTGTTGCATGAGAAATTTCATATCCATGGATCATTTCATTTTTGAGATGTCCTGTGGACAGACTTACTCGTAAAGAAAAGAAATTTATATATTCCTAGTGCAAATACAAGAGAAAATGTGGCATTGTACTGCGCGATAGCCTTTAGTGACCGCTCTGTAATGTCCACATGTTGAAATCTATCATCGTTGTTATCTATGTTGAAGTGAATTTTCATGTATGTTTTTTCATTTGATTCTTTCAGATTGAAGTATTCAGTTGAAATCTATTTCGAAAAATCCAACGCATAGTTTTAATGGTAATTGTTAATATATCGTTTTATTGTATTCCGCTTGTTTATAAATGCATTTATTCTGCAATTTTCCCTTTCTTACCATGGTTACCCAGAGGAACAATTTCAAAATATTATAATACTTGGCCGATTCCCATGGAGGGACATGTATCATTATTAAACATAATATAGCTTAAATTGAAATGTAGTTTCATGTATAATTTATACCTTAGAATGCTGTCGAGATATTTTGTGGATATACAGACAAAATAAATATAAATTAACTATTTTCATCTCCTCAAAACTAAACTTAGCTTATACTTAAACAATTAAGCTAACTACACCTCTACAGTGTAAAAATTATACTTTCATTTTATTATTCAAGTCCAATGAAATAACGATAATATTTTTAATCTAAATTTATTAATATCGTGTGGCGGAATAAATAACAAACTCTTTGGAAGTAAAGTATTATTTTATCTATTTTTATCAAGAACAAAAATAAAAAGTCTGCTCTACGTAATATTGGATATTATATTTTCAACAGAGCTGAGACGTTGATGACTATGCAATTATAATCCTAATCCTAATTATTAAAAATGCGAAAGTGCAGTCGTTTGTTTGTTTTGCTTTCACGAGTAAACAATTTAACCGATTGCATCAAAATGTTACATGGACGTTCTTAGTTGTCCATCTAGGATAAATATAGGGATTTTATATTTATAAAATCCCTCTGGGCTACGCCCCACTGGTCTATAAACAGTAAATAAATCTTATCATGATCTATAAAACTGTGAAATATTAATTGAAAGAGACTGTTAACTGTAATCAACTGTTCTGTGGAAACATGGTTTAATGGCAGCACAACCATATGTTTAATTGAATTTATTACTATATTAAGTTTGTTAAAATGTATAGTGTGAATGCATAGTGTAAGCTTGATAGTAATAAAGCTTTATATTTCGACCTGTCCTATAACTGATGTTGAGCATTCTTGGTCGCATATTATTCACAGTACATTTTTAACTACGTTTAGGCATTTTTGGCTGGGTCTAGGAACTTGCAGGCTCCTTGTTTGAGAGAGAAGTTTTTAAGTTGTAGTATTTAAATAATTTTTTTTATAATAATAATTCAGGACTCATGTATTTCATTCTGAGATGCTCAGAAAATGGAGTATATTGAAAGATGTAACCTATTTCATAATATATTTGACAAAAACAGTTAGCATAAGATTTTACACCAGCCGTTGTCGGGGATTTACACTAATCCAGACCGATACCTCCTTGTTTCAATATTTTTTGTTTCTTCACTGATTTTCAGTTTAGTTGATGCATTTTGGCGCAGCAACGGTTATAGAAGACGTACGTTGTTTGCAACTAGTGCAATGAAACCCAGGTAAATGTGGTAATTATTAAAACCTGGCTCATACTAAGTAGCCACAATTCCAATATAAGTCCAGAACTATATGTTATGTTGTGATCACATGTTTCACTAAACATTAGGAAAGCTTCCAGCTGAACCTACACAGTTTACAGCAAACTCCGATGTGTCACCTTTATCTGGACAATCATATGGATGTCACTAATCGGACTTCGAGATATTTTGGTGGAAGGATGGATTGATGGGTCTAGTCTACAGCGGAGGATAACTGTTGGAGTGGAGCTCCCTTAGTATTAAATGTTGTTGCTGGCCTATACATGAGGGAGTACTGACTCTTGCCCTCTTTGATTGAAGAGGCTGGCACATATACGGAAGCAATGTTTACGAATAATGCAATGGAAAGTTAACAAAAAATGATAATTGAACAAAAATAATTTAAGAAGGCGATGAACGACCACGAGGGTTATTATTGAGATTGTTACTTAACTTAACAATTTTAACTTGGAATATGGTTGAGGAAAATACTGAGTTACGGTATTTTTATTTTATAAGTTGACAGCATAAAGCAGATATTTTTACAACCATAGTTTTACAAGGTGATAAAGCAAAGTGAAGAAAAACATTCTATTTATTGTGAAAACATTCACAACATTACAAAATTATGTAAGATTGTAGCATATAAACATCCGTAGTGATTTTCTAATAATCGTTTAATAACTAAACCTCATTAATGGTTTGCTATGCTATGAATACAAATAACATGACTACTGTAAATTTATATCGAGAATTTTACATTACATTAGAAACACGCCTTTATAAAGTGATCTTTATTGTGATAAATGTAATGTTATGTTACGACTAGACACCCGTGCTTAGTCGCTTTGGTCCAATCTTGTATGGAAAGAATACTCTTTGATTATGCTTTCCTCGACTACAGCGTTACCAAAATATAAAAAGGAGGGTTTTTTAGTTTTTTTTTATATGTTAAAAACTACTATACAGAATTAAATCCATTCTATGGATAACAAATTTAATCCTTAAATGGAATAATGTATTGCTTATACATAGATTATTTGAATTCTAATAGTTTTAATGTTTCTAGCCTTTGGATCTATTTGTTTTGCAAATAACAGTATCTATGTAGGTTATTTCTGGTCATGAGTGTGTTTTTCAGCCACAACCATCAAAATCTTAGGATTTAGCTAATATATGTATATAAAAACACACATATTTATAAAAACACACTCGATGAAATATATAGGTTAAAAAATACATTAAACATTTCATAGTACGAACTGAAATGTCGTACTATAACTTTTGAGAAAACAGAATAAATAAATCAATAAATATAACCAGTTTAATGCCTATTAATTTTTAAAAACTCGTATAAAACAAATAAATATTACTATTAAAAAAGTAATAATTAGATATCATGATGACACATATAAACATTGTCAAAGTTCTCCTTCACTTACAACATAGACTCCTCCTTTAAGACCCGTACTAAGCGTAAAGTGCTTAGCCTCCAAGATCTATGATCCTTGTGGCTTCCTCCCTGCATAATGACCGCTAGATGGTTTATGCAGTTACTCTGTGAATGATTGGGATGAATCCCTCCCCACTGAACTTGCCAATAAGTGGAACTATTTCGTGTCAGAATTTCAAAGTATCACTCACATATCTGTACCTCGTTCTTTACAGTAGAATATTGCAATAAATATGAGATACATTGGTTTTCGGATGCGTTAGGAAATGGTTAATCAGACGTATTGAACTTGTGGTGCGTAAAGTACGAGTAACTCAAATTATATAAAAAAAACTCGTGTCGCTCCCATTAGGCGTGTTTATTTTACCAATACTGGAATTGTGTGCCCGCGCACCTCTTAGCCCAGCTGGTTAGCTACTACGCTGATCATCAGTAAACATTTTATCATTGACTCTATGACCATGTGGTGTGACTCTACTGTAACCCTTTCTTGGTCACAAACTTCCCTGTATACCCTCAAGATGGACGTGACGAACCGTGTGGTGCAAGCACTGGAACGCACCCAAGGTTATATGTACCAGAGTGCCGCACGACGACATGGCAGCCGGCCACCCCTTCTTAACAGACGGGGCTCCGCACCACCCGTGCCGTACCTACTCCCCGGCCAGCCTTGCGGTCAAGGCGTTTCCACTTCCCACTAAGATATTCTACTGTCATCATTCATAACAGTATTGTTTTAAGTAGCTTTTAAGTGCCTGATTTTTTGTTAAATTTCTGCGTAAGTTCAAGGGGGCTGGTGTATAACGTTTTCAACATTCAGTAGAGTAGGTTTTATTTTTTAATATTTATTAGAAGACTCTTTGATAGCCGCGGAAATAATTTAGAGCCTTTTTACGCCACATATATAAACTGAAGAGCTTAAAGAATGACCATTATACCTCTCTTCCGATTTAACCGTCTCTTTATAATGTTTGGTAGACACATCACGTGGTCCCGTCTGTCTGTCTGTCCACCTTCCAGGAGCGTCCCTTAGAACCTCGCGGAGTCGGTTGTACCGGCGGTACCGTCGGAAATGACATGGTATGTTAAGGGTTACTCAACAAACTCTCGAGAACTAGGTATTGAGCCCCGATGTTTTCATTTCTCTTACTGGTTTGTAGTAGAAATGTTGCCTTGGGTCCCGATGCCCTTTGAGAACGAGGTTGCGGAAATAGTGAATCGGTGAATTCCCCTCGTGTGCGATGTGCAGACGGTTCCTCTCAAAACTTGTATCCCACTCCGATGTCAGTGACTATTCTTAGTTACAGCTGAAAGTTTTTCCAACGATCCCATTGCAGCCTTGGAAGCCCTGAACGAGCTGGAAGGTCCCCCCTAGGATGAAGTGAGGCGAGAAACTATATCATCATTGGTGAGTTGGCATATATCCTTATTACATCCTCCTTTCACTACTTAATGCTCATCACCGTCCTCCTATCTCTGGATGTAAATGTTTTCCAGTTATTGTTTTACAAAAAAAGTTTCTGTGTTTGTGTGAATCACGGTGTGAGGTGCATACAGTTATGTATATAAACTATTTTAAAACTATATCTTCATTATAATATATTACAAGTTTAAATTCGTTTATAGACATAATTTTCATATTTAAGTTGCATAGTTGGAATTATATTAAGATAATGTTATATAGGTTGGAAATGCGCTTACAAATAAGTTAATTGAATAATTACTTATTTAAACACACAAGTTTGTGTTAATTTAAAAACTTTGAAAAATTACTTTATATGCTGATATATGCAGCTTTTATAAGTAGAAACGGACAACGGTCTCTGTTCCATTGTGTTCATAATCCTTGTCGAGATTGTTCAGTATGATATGAGGCTTAACGCAATCCACCAGGGACCCATGCAGTGATTCTTTCAATTATATGGATTTGGTATAATGGTAAGGAAGTAATTAAGTATTGAATAAAATATAATTTTATTACGGTTTTTTTATAAATGTACGTAAATGTAAGGTAGAGTTTTCAAATTAAGAAAATCTTAATTCAGCCGTTTCTTAACTACAACTATCAGTTACCGATTATTTTGTTCATATTACAAGCTGTATTATTGACAAAATATTTTACCAAACGGTTGATACTAACAAACCATACTAATACATAATAATTTACCAATTTATTATTACTGCATAGGGCAAAAACATACTGTAGTAGAAACCTCTGTGCTCAATGACATAGAAAATCTAAAAAACGAATTTTAACTTAAATATATCTAGAAATCTATTCTAACTCTTGTGTATGAGGATAATTTGCTAATCTTTACCTGTAACTCACTCAATATTGAATATTGTAGCCGTGTAATAGCCTACCTAAATTTTCTTCGAATAATAAAGTAAAACATGAACCTAGCATTACGAAATTTTAACACGTGTCTTTTAAAGGAAACATACTGACGTATGTTAACACAAAATTTAATTATTTCCGGCTGAATAACTATAACTAATATTTTTCAAATTGATGGCCCAGAAGACTAAGTAAGATATACAGTTTTTCAGAATAACTGACCTTTAAATAAAGTGATTCAATATAACGTCATTTCCCATTCTCAAAATTTTAACAAAATCCACGATTCCCTATGATACATAAATGTTGCAAGGAATTAATTTTCACACTACCGAATTGGCTTTCAAGCCATTCGAGAATTTTTATCAATTAGATGTCCTTACAACTTTCATTAACGGTTTTTTTCAAATCATTGCATTTATAAGCCGCCCAGAAAAATTTTGGAGGAACAAGTTTTGTCCCTGACTTATTCTCTTTTGTTCCGCTTTATCATTGATTAGAATATATTTCACATAATATCAATCTTCCACTTCTACATTTTGGGTAAAAACATAAAATCATATTGTGTTCAGAGTAACTTTTATAGATTTGGGCACTGCCTTTTACTTTGGTCCGATTACTATACCCTACCCCCCCCCCCATACAATTGCAAACAAACTCAGAGGATCTAATCCCAATTTATATCTAATTCCATTTTCCATAGTAGTCACTTTATTTAAAAGCAATTATTACAACGCTGGTATTTTTTGAAGTTAACTATTATACTACAAAAAACCCAACAAACTCACAAATATTTGCCTATAACAAACAGATTATTTTGAAGTACCAAAGTTCTTTTAACTTTTTTCTGGATATAGGCCTATATTGTGAGTGTGAGACAACATTGTTTTACAAACGATCAGGATTATGTATCTAAATGGGTATATGTTAAGTACAGAGTAAAATGAATTATTTATTTGATATACTTTTGAACGAATAACTTTATCAGGAAAGTTATGACCTGACAGATTATATTTTTAGTTAAATAATCTTATATTCACGTAATCCACTAATACAATTTTTAATTGATAAAATATTTTTTAATTATATTAGTATCACAAGATACACATGTAAATGAAAATACAAAATAGATTTCGTTAAAAAAGTTACTTTTTACATTAAAATCATACAAAATTTTCCATCATTGAATGTTACCACAGTAGGATGATGGCAATTAAATAACTTTTTTTACTTTAATCAATCTACAGTTTACCTATTGATAGTATTATATTATTTTTTTATCTGTGTAAATGTAATCTGAACACTGCCTTAATCGTTTGTTTAAACATTGTTTCCTAAGTTATTTTTTTTAAATAGGATATCCGAAATTTATGACCCTATCCTTTTCAATAAATAAAAAGTCTTTAAGCCTTAATATTAAAAATCTACAAACATTTTAGAAATATAGTAAACCTGTAGCAACGAACTCTCTGGAAGAAGGCATAAATCACTAGTAGAATGGTTTTAAGTTCAAATCTCGTAAACAATTGAGGGTCACGATAACTGAAGCAAACACCAATGATGTCAATGCACAGTACGAAAGCACTGAATATTATCACCGGTAAAATCTTAAATTTATAACACATTTTTGAAAGTATATTAATATTACAAGATAAACGTTTAAATATACTCACTAAATAAATTTATGTATCTATTCGGGCAGTATTCTGAAGCTTCTAATAATGCATAACCTTCGCAAAAACTAAGAAAATGTATCTAATATACTATACAGCCGCATGTGAAACTGACTGACTGACTCACTGATATATAGATACAAATTCTAACATAGTTCTAGAAGTGCTGGAAACTTGAAATTTGGCATGCCGGTACCTTTTGCAATATGACCCGGAGGAAAAAGTCTGAAAACTGGACATTTTTACTTTTAAACCCCTAAAAAAAAATTATTAAAAAACGCGCATTTTTTACCCTTGCAGGTTTTTTTGTAAGCCCGATAGCGGGCGAACCGTTGGAGCTAGCTCGGATCTGACGAAAAATTCATGGTCAGGAATGAAGTGAACTACAATAAAGGTCCAGTGACTTTTTGTCCTATCTCCAATGGTTAAGTGAAAAAACGCGGGAATATTTAACATTCCAGAGATTTTTTCGCTTAAAATAATGTTTGGAGCCCGATAGCGGCCGAACGGTTGGCCGTAGCTCAAATCTAATTGACCCATAAGATTAGAAAATTAAGTGATCTAAAAAAAGGTCCAGTGACTTTTTGTTCTATCTCCATCGGTTTGTCCGTAAAACCGCCAAAACGGTCTAAAAGTTAGTGCAAAAGGGTACTTGATAGGGACAGAATCAGTGTTTTTTTTAAATAGCAGCCGAACTAGTGGATATAGCTAAAATCTGAGGGCATAACGTTTCAGAGTAAAATTATATTTACTACAAAATTTGTCCATTCACTTTTTATCTCATTTCGAGCGGTTAAGCGACAAAACGCCCTTAAAGTGAAATCTTTGGTTCACGACATGAAGTAGATAAAGCCTGGCGAGCTCTGTACGGTACGTATCAACGTACGTTATGCCGCGTCAAACACCGTTTCAATAATTGTTTTGCTCTAACCTGGTTATTCTTTCCTGACATCTAAAGCTCGATAAAAGTTGAGTGATTCATTATAGTCCTAACTTTATTCTCAGCACCTCTTATTAAATAAAGTGATTTGTGAAACTCGGTTGTAGATAGGGATATAGTAAAATGTTATACCGTGTATGTTTACAATTTGAATTCATTCTTTACTATGCAGACTTTTCTTAAATAAGTAATACCGGTCTAACTAGTGGTTATAGCTACTATAATATCTCAGGACAGAACGTTCAAAATAATTTATATTTACTTACAAAAATAGAAGTCACTTTTTATCCTATCTCCATCGGTTAAGCGACAAAACGCCCTCATAGTGAAATCTTTGGTTCACGGTGTGTAGTAGAGCCTGGTGAGCTCTGTACGGTACGTAACAACGTACCTTATGCCATATCAAACACTGTTGCAATAATTATATTTTGTTGGCTTTGTTTTTACTAATTATTTGGAGAAATCTTCATTTGTCTTCAAGAACACAACGAATAGATTTAAAAAACTTTATTTATCACATTTTTTGTACAACTGTTAGGTTTTTATACATAATATTACATATACTTATTACTGTAGAAAACTATGTCTTTTAGTTGCGTTGCTAAGGGCTCTTTCCATCAAGGGAACGAACAGCTGTTTCCGACAAGCAAAAACTCTCAGTGCACTGCGATTTCTGCTTGTGCCATTGCCTGGAAGACCCTTAGATTGGAATTTTCAACAGCAGTAATCGATACGATTCTCATCACGGGTGATAATATTTATTGTACATTGCGCGATGAGAATCGCATGGGTGGAAACCGGTACCTGTGCCCTGATGAACTCCCTAGCAATTTTGTTATTCAGGGACAGGACTTCACCGTTGTAGAAAATTCATTTGTACACGACGCCCTATATCCTCTTGCAGAAGGAGACATAGCAGAAAGCATTGTGTCTCTGTCCAATGTTCTAGAATATCTGATGGCAGAGAACGTTCAGGACATTGGTTTCTTATTTCACTGACAAACAGTGACAGTGGCTTTTCTGGCGCTCTCAGGATCAGCTGTACCTGTTTGATCCTCATCCAGTGGATGATAACAGAAAGCATGATTTGAATAATGACAATAACAATCTGGCACGGCTCTTCCATATGTGAGAGTTATTCTGCATTGGCCTCGTTGTTATTGTCAAATGCTGCGCTGGATGGGTCGGTGAGACAGTTTACTGTAACTCGACTAAGATTTTCTCATTCGACTCTCAGTGCCAATGAACCAGTCCCACTCCCTACAGTATCTCCATCGCCATTAACATCTGTGGCAAAACGTAATGCCATTGGGAGACCCAAAAAAATACGCCGTGGACGCCCCAAACTACTAAGAACTAAGAGAGACGAGCAATTGAGAGAGGCGAACAGAAGATACGTTCAACGGAATCCCAAAAATAAGTCGTGACGCACTTGGCCGGTATCTTTGAACAACACCCCGAAGTCCACAGGGAATCTGTCCGTCGTTACAGCCAACAGCATCCTGAAATTAATAGAGAGGCTGTCCGTCGTTACAGCCAACAGCACCCTCATATACATAGGGAGGCTGTTCGCCGATACGACGAACTTCATCCTGAGATCCACAGAGATGCTGTTCGGCGTTACAACCTACAGCATCCTGAGGTTCACAGAGAAGCTGTTCATCGCTACGACACACAAAATGCGGACGCCAGTCGCAAAAGACTTCAAGGTTTTTCGTTTAGTTAACCCTAAACTAGCTGAACTTCGTCACTTGCCAATTTCACTTGCTCGACTCATCGTTGCGCACGGACCAATGGCACATTGGAATGGTGTATTACTTTTTAATATTTCTGCTTACAAAACTAAAGAAAAACTTGGTCTTTGGATGACGATGTTCTTATTTGCTCTCACTGCCAAGCACCTCTGTTTGAGGAAGAAGAGGAGAGAAGAAATGGTGTTGCGGCGAGGGAGCATACAATGTGACCAGTTTAACCACCTCTCAAATGCACCATTCTACTCTAACCGACGCTTCCTCGACAGAGCACGAGCCTACAACGATCTCTTTGCACTTTGTGCCCTCGAAATATCTGGCGGATATCGGCATCCTAGTGGCCTCTCCTTCTTCAAAATCGAAGGGAGGATGTACCACCAAGTGTACAGTTTGGACGCCCCCGGTCAAAAATTCGTTACTAAGGGCGGTGACGTCCAACTCGTAAATCGGTGCCGCTTGTATATAGATGATGGAGAAGAACGCAGGAACATGGCCATGAGTAGATCACTTGATGCCACCATAGTTGATGACATTAAAAGTTATTTAGATTCACAGAACCCTTATGTCCATGAATTTCGGCGGTTGAGTGATGAGCCCTCGGTCAAAGCTCACTTGGATTTCCAGATAACAAGTCGAGCTACTCATGGTCCTGCTCTTGGCGACAGGCAAAGAGGCGTTGAAGTGCACGCCGTGCTTAGCACTGAAGACACATTTGTTGAACCTCGAAAACTTACTGTCTGGAAGGTGGGCGCTGGAAGGCCATCAACAATTGACCCTCTTCAGTCCTTTGATGGAGCCCTTTCAGTACCCACTGCTCTATCCGCAAGGCAATTTGGGGTTGGCATATCGGCATGCTGGACAACAACGGGAAAAAGCTTTCCCAGTACTGTTATGCTCGTTGTCTTTTGCTCTCCAATCCTCGTTTTTCTTATCTTGGACGTCTTTCTCAAGCTTGGCAGGTCGAGATGTTTGCGAGGTTTGAAGAGGAGAGACTACGTTTTATAAGATTTTCACAGACTAAGTCCTCAGCCCAAAATGCCATGCGGATAGGACAACTGAAACGAGCTTCTTAACGCTCAACGCAGTGGTCCAGCAGGAAGGCAGGTTAGAGATGACATCGCTCGGGATGAAACAGTCCAAGGCGAGGGTGGGGCACAGCCTGGAAAGATTTACCTCCCAAGTACGTTTTACTGGTGGGCCCAGGTACATGAAGATACACTACGAAAACGCAATGGCTCTCGTATCACGTCTGGGTTCACCAACGTACTTTCTTACGTTTACGTACAGCGCTACTTGGGAAGAGAACAAGAGAGCGTGTCCCCACGGCAGTGGACGCAGTGACCCTAGTACGGCCTGCAGAGTGTTCCAGATTAAACTTCTAGAGCTTCTCCGAGATCTGCGGAAGCGGAGCGATGTTCGGCTGCACGAGCTATATCGTCTACGTCATCGAATGCAAATGAGGGGCCTTCCTCACGCCCACATTGTGTTTAAGATTGACGGAGACGGTCCAGTACAAGCAGACGAAATCGACTCTGTAATCCGCGCGGATATCCCCTCGGAAGAAGAAGCCGGTGGAAGACTCAGGAAATTGGTGTTGCAGCACATGATCCACGGTCCTTGTGGCACTGATCATCGCACCGACTTCCTGTGCTGGGACGCTGTGAAGGGTCACTGTACAAAGTTTTATCCTAAGCCTTCGTGCCAGACCACTCACATAGACGAAAAGGGGTTTTTGTACAGTACCAGACGGGACTATGGTAATACTGACCAAATTACGTCACGAAACAGGTCTGTTGCTGTTCACGATGGGGTGGGTCGTTCCTTATAACGCCACACTATTGCTGAAGTACGAAGCCCATATTAACTGGAACTTGCGTCTACTCGTCGTGTCATAAAGTATTTATTTAAATACCTGATGAAGGGTGGATCCCTTCAAAATGTCACAGTTACACCTTTGTGGCAACAAGATGACGAGGTAGAAAAAACTATGTGACTAAAGAGAATGGTTGGTGCAAGCGACGCTTGCTGGCGTCTCTTGGACTTTCCAATCTCTAAATCAGAACCGTCGGTCGAGTGTCTACCTGTTCATCTGAGGGAAAGCAGCATGTGTATTTTCGCCCCGGTGATCTGACAGACGCAATTAGTAGATCAAGTTCCAAGTTATTACTGTACTTTAACAGGCCTGTTGACAACATCTTCGACAATATGACATACCAAGGCTTTTTTTTGAAAAATTCATTTTACACGTGAACGACCTAACACGGAAGAATTATACACACATACAGAGATGGAAAGCACTTCATCACTGCTCGCCAGCGTGGAGAGAAGGTATGCAGACTTTTTTTGGGTCTCGCCCAATCGTGGTGAGCTGTACTACCTGCGGATGCTCCTGATGTCCACGCCTTGCCGCGGCTACTCTGACCTCCTGTCACGAGGTGGTCCTGGATGCCGCACGTTTCAGGAGGTCTGTCGTCATCTCGGCTTGGTAGAGGATGAAGATGAGCACCGCGAAGCACTGCGCGAAGCCTCTGAGTTTATGGTAGCTACAAGGCTGCGTTCATTCTTTGTGCTCCTCTGCAACATGGGTGCTCCCGCAGCTCTTCTGTGGGACGCGTTCCGCGACACACTATGCGAGGACCACTTGGAAAGAAACCCGCTTGACCCAGAAAAAGCATATAAACTGTCTTTAATTGAAATCGATCGAAGTCTACGTCGACAGGGATTATGTTTGGTGGAAATGTGGTCCTCCCCCGATGTGCAGATGACACGACTGAACTGGGAAGGGAGCTGTTGGACTATGGCGAGAACCAACAGCGGGCCATTGTCGAGGATTGGGAACCAAAGCTCTCACAAGATCAGAGACTCGTTCTACAACACGTTCGTTCCCTTCTCGACAACCCCGGTGACCGCCGAAACTTCTAGGGTCATCTTCCTTGACGGTCCCGGGGGATATGGAAAAACATCCCTCCTTCGTGTCATACTGGCACACGTGCGTAGTGGTCGGCAGGTTGCACTAGCCGTCGCCAGTTCTGGCATTGCTGCCGGGAATATGCCGGGTGGCTCAACAGCCCATAGCATGTTTCGGCTTCCGCTCGATCTCGGCGACGGAACTGGCGTGTGGAACATAACCAACGGATCCCAGCGCGCGGAACTGATCAGAGCCGCACAGCTCATCGTCTTTGACGAAGCCCCAATGGCCCATCGCTACATCTTCGAGATCCTCGACCGCTCACTTCGAGATCTCATGAACCGCGATGAGCCATTCGGAGGAAAGATCTTTCTGTGCTCTGGGGACTTCCGACAGATCGCACCCGTTGTTGTAAAAGCACGGACGGCAGCTGCCGTTGCGTGCGTTTCTCTTCGGGCCTCGCGTCTGTGGCGAACTGTTCCGCATCTTCTCTCTGACCACACCACACAGGACGAGCAGTTTCCGTTGACTACTCCGACTTCCTTCTCGCAGTAGGCAACGGCACTGTTCCGTCCACAACTTTCGGGGAGGGCAAAGAGAGTGGCGCTCTTATTCCTCTGACCGGAGTAAATTACGTTACTTCTCTACAAGCCCTAATCTCCAAAGTCTTCCCTATTGAAGTCCTCCGCGATCCCGATCAGTGTGCTCGTCGCGCGATCCTCTCTCTACCAATGAATGTGAATGTCAAGGAAATCAACGACATCATCCTAGACTCCGTTGATGGTCGCCTTCATGAGTTGAGAAGCGCCGACTCTGTGGACACTGAGAACGATGATCATCTTGGCGTCGAAGTTCCTCTGCTAAACCAGGCTACAGGCAAGGGTATTCCAGATCACGTACTGCGACTTAAGATCGGTTCAGTGTGTCTAATCATGAGGAATCTTAACATCGCCGACGGACTCGTTAACGGCACTAAGGTCATTGTGACGGCTATAAACCAACCGGTTGGTCACCGTCAGACGCCCTCACGACGCGCAACCTATCGGCATTCCTAGAATAATGTATAGGTTCGCGATCGTTGAAGGTTCGCCGCTACTTGTACGTCGACGTCAGTTTTCCTCTGATGCTGGCATACTCGATGACCGGTCACAAGAGCCAAGGTCAGACAATCGATCTTGTCGGAGTCGATCTTCGCACTGACTGTTTTACCCACGGCCAGTTGTACGTCCTGTTAAGTAGAGTTCGACGCCCAGAAGACATCGTGGTCCTTGTCCGTCCAGATAGGGTATGCGATGAAAGTCGCCTACGCGAAGAACATCGTGTACAGCGAACTTCTTTAGTAAACCTGATTGACACTGGCAGTAGGCTAGGGGACCTGCACAAACAAAACTCCCCGTCGTTGATTGACTAGGCAGTAGGCTAGGGGGCCTGCCTAAACAAAACTCCCCGTCGTGATTGACTAGGCAGTAGGCTAGGGGGCCTGCCGAAACAAAACTCCCCGTCGTGATTGAGACTGGCAGTAGGCTAGAGGGCCTGCCAAAACAAAACTCCTCGTCGGTGTAAATAAGTTTTCCGTAAACATGTAAATATATAAAACTCCCCGTTCTCATTGATAAGGCAGTAGGCTAGAGGGCCTGCCAAAACAAAACTCCTCGTAGGTGTAAATAGGTTTTCGGTAAATATGTAAATATATAAAAGTCCCCGTTCGGATTGATAAGGCAGTAGGCTAGAGGGCCTGCCAAAACAAAACTCCTCGTCGGTGTAAATAAGTTTTCCGTAAATATGTAAATATATAAAACTCCCCGTTCGGATTGATAAGGCAGTAGGCTAGAGGACCTGCCAAAACAAAACTCCTCGTCGGTGTAAATAAGTTTTCCGTAAATATGTAAATATATAAAACTCCCCGTTCTGATTAATAAGGCAGTAGGCAAGAGGGCCTGCAAAACAAAACTCCTCGTCTGTGTAAAAAAAGTTTACTGTAAATATGTAAATATATGGTCTCTACGTTTTGCCGGCCTCCCCGTGGCGAGACTGGATATGTCATGCACACATTTAAAGCATTGACAAACTAACGGGCAAACAACATTATCAACAATAATAGTTATTACCAACTCATTTGACACATGTATATACACAACTAAATATGCAAATTTTCACACGATATGAGAGAACATCATTAACCAACGATAGCTATAATTCTGTTAATAATATACGGTCTCTACGTTTGCCGGCCTCCCCGTGGCGAGACTGGATAATGTCATGCATGCATTAAAAGCATTGACAAACTAACGGGCAAACAACATTATCAACAATAATAAGTTTATTACCAACTCGTTTGACACAAGTATATACACAACTAAATATGCAAAATTTTCACACGATATGAGACAACATCATTAACCAACGATAGCTGTAATTCTGTTAATAATAAATGGTGTCTGTGTTTGCCGGCCTCCCCGTGGCGAGACTGGATATGTCATGCATGCATTTAAAGCATTGACAAAGTAACGGGCAAACAACATTATCAACAATAATAAGTTATTACCAACTCATTTGACACGTGTATATACACAACTAAATATGCAAATTTTTCACACGATATGAGAGAACATCATTAACCAATGATAGCTGTAATTCTGTTAATAATATATGGTCTCTGTGATTGCCGGCCTCCCGTGGCGAGACTGGATATGTCATGCACACATTTAAAGCATTGACAAACTAACGGGCAAACAACATTATCAACAATAATAAGTTTTTATACCAAACTCATTTGACACATGTATATACACAACTAAATATGCAAATTTTCACACGATATGAGAGAACATCATTAACCAACGATAGCTATAATTCTGTTAATAATATACGGTCTCTACGTTTGCCGGCCTCCCCGTGGCGAGACTGGATATGTCATGCATGCATTAAAAGCATTGACAAACTAACGGGCAAAACAACATTATCAACAATAATAAGTTATTACCAACTCGTTTGACACAAGTATATACACAACTAAATATGCAAATTTTCACACGATATGAGAGAACATCATTAACCAATGATAGCTGTAATTCTGTTAATAATATATGGTCTCTGTGATTGCCGGCCTCCCCGTGGCGAGACTGGATACGTTATGCAATTTCAAGCATTGACGAACTAACGGGCAAACAACAGTTTTATCAACTAAAAGTTACTTGCAACTAATTTGACATAAGTATAGCCCACAGCTAAAATCTCCCAACTTGCACACATGTTGCTAGAACAATATTACTTAATGTGGTAATAAACATATGGAGACAACAATAACAATGAGACTAAATAAACCACCGCAAAAATTGAAACCATTGGTGAACTAACACGCAATCACAAGTACAAACAACTTTTAATTACCAATAAGTACACATGCATAAACCAGTAAATATTTCTAATTACAAACGAAATTGTTCCACTAAGAGGTATCAACTTTAACCACCTATTTCTCTACATCTTTTAAAGTATTTTTCCGGCCTCTTCGCATTGAGATCAGATATATCATACTAATGTAAGAAGCATTGGTGAACCACGGATCAAAAACATAAGTTTTGCCTCCAATTGCTATTCATCTAATTTCTTTATTTCAACGGCCTATATGTTTCTATTTAATTGCCCATATTTTTTTACTTGAGGAGAAACATGATAAACCATCCTTTATTTCCAGCTTTCTCGACATTAAGTTACTTCCTAAATTATTATATAATATTATTTTATATTTGCCTGCTGAACTGTTATGATACCAAATAGAGGTTACTAAATAAAGACGTGATTTTTTTACCAACGGTCAAATAGAATAATTTTAAATCACATTCCTAATAAGCTGACAACCTCGTGTGACATTAAATACATCATTCGCTAACCAACGCACTAATAAGTTGTCTGACCTGCAATTATTAAGAATGAAACCTTATTACAAATGCTCGGACTTAACCTGTTCCCGAAATACGCTTATCCTCGAAATTGCTAACACCCTACTTAGGGGCCTGGGGGCGTAGCCCCCAGCGAGCCGAAGGCGACATTTACAACCCAGTGTAAATGTAATCTGAACACTGCCTTAATCGTTTGTTTAAACATTGTTTTCCTAAGTTATTTTTTTTAAATAGGATATCCGAAATTTATGACCCTATCCTTTTCAATAAATAAAAAGTCTTTTAAGCCTTAATATTAAAAATCTACAAACATTTTTAGAAATATAGTAAACCTGTAGCAACGAACTCTCTGGAAGAAGGCATAAATCACTAGTAGAATGGTTTTAAGTTCAAATCTCGTAAACAATTGAGGGTCACGATAACTGAAGCAAAACACCAATGATGTCAATGCACAGTACGAAAGCACAGAATATTATCACCGGTAAAATCTTAAATTTATAACACATTTTTGAAAGTATATTAATATTACAAGATAAACGTTTAAATATACTCACTAAATAAAATTTATGTATCTATTCGGGCAGTATTCTGAAGCTTCTAATAATGCATAACCTTCGCAAAAACTAAGAAAATGTATCCCATATATATACAGCCGCATGTGTTAACTCACTCACTGACTCATTGATAGGGTATACAAATTCTAACCCACTTCTAGAAGTGCTGGAAACACCAAATTTGGCACACACGTAGCTGGAATCTTCAAACCACCAGGAAAAGTCTGAAAACCGGAATTTTTTAATTTTGAACCCCCCAAAAAAATTCGCGAAGTAACCCCTTTTTGCCCTTGCAGGCTTTTCTTTGAAGCCCGATAGCGGGCGAACCGTTGGAGCTAAGCTTCGATTTGACGAAAAATTCATGGTCAGGAATGAAGTGAACTACAAAAAAGGTCAGATGACTTTTTGTTATATCTCCATCGGTTTGGCCGCAAAACGCGATTAGATTAAAATATTTTAAATTTTCGACCAAAAATTTACCTTTCGGGCTCAATAGGGGCTAAACGGTTGGCCGTAGCTCAAAACAAATTTTCAATGGGATTTAGTAAATGGCGTGATCTACAAAAAAGGTCATGTAACTTTTTTGCCCTACCCTCAATGGTTTGGCCGCATAACGCGTTTTAAAGTATTGATTTTCTAAGTTTTACGTGAGACTTTGTTTTCTGGGTTTTATTCCGGCCAAACTACTTATTGTATCACAGAATAAAAATTTGATTTTATTACTAATTAATGCGATCTACAAAAAAGGTCTAGTGACATTTTGCTCTATCTCCATTGATTCGGCTAATAAATGTAAATATTTCGTAATTTCTTTTTAATAACTTTGTTTCTAGAGTCGATAGCTGCCAAACGGTTAGTTCTACCTTAAATCTAAAAACTTTTATGGCTAAAATTGATGGGATCTACAAAAAAGGTAATGTAACTATTTGTTGTATGTCCTTTAATAAGCCAGAAAAACGCTATAAATAGCTAAATATTTGTCGTAGATTGGCAATTTTTGGAGTTTTTAAATTATTATGTGACTAATATTTGTGTAATTCATTCCAGATTCAGTTTGCACTTGCTTTGCTACGTTAACGAGTGAATACAACTCCACATTAGAAACTGGCTGAGCGTTAGTTAAGCGTCAATAGTAGATAGGGACAGAGAAAGATTTTATTATGTTTCACAGACACAACACCCTCTAAAATAGGCCCAAGTGTGTCATTAACCCCCGGTATAAATTAACCCCCCCCCGGGGATTTTCCTGGTATGACCTGATAACCTCCTGAGTACATTAAACCCCCTGGTGTGTTAACCCCCCTGGTAACATTAAACCCCCCCAGGGAATTTCCTGGCCATGACCTCTGTCCGAATTTGACCAGTCACCAAATCTCTTAACCCCCCCTGGGAAGTTCCTGGTATGACCAGATAACCCCCCGGAGTCTTATCCCCCGGTAACGTTTAACCCCCCCTGGGAATTTGTTCATATGACCAGACAATATCCTGACGAATTTAAACCCCCCTGATGTCTAACCCCCCTTAACATTAATCACACCCCCCCCCCCGGGAATTTCTCGCCTTGACTAGATAGTCTCCTGGTGACATTAAACCCCCCCTGTTTCCACTTAAAATACTGCCTTAAGGTCGCTTTTTATTATGTTTATACTAAACAATTCAAGATAGCTGACCCGTGCAGGACTTTTCTCCCGAGCTCATTCCTGGCTAAACCATAGGTCGTAGATCAAGTCTGAGGGCACAATCGAAAAGACAGAATTAAATTTCCGACAAGAAAGGTCCAGTCACTTTTTGTCGTATCTCTAACGGTTTAACCGCAAAATGCCCTCAAAGTCAAAAGTTTGGACGAATCCGGAAAAAAAGCAATGAAAAAAGGTCAATTTTTAAATCCCTTGTCATTTACCTAATGTCCGGACTTAACCAGTCACCGAATTCCGCTTATCCCCGAATTTGCAAGCGTTTACTTTGGGGGCCTGGGGCGTAGCCCCCAGCGAGCCGAAGGCGAGTCCTATATTATATACAGCCGCATATGTAACTGACTGACTGACTGACTGACTGACTGATAGGGTATACAAATTCTAACCCACTTCTAGAAGTGCTGGAAACACCAAATTTTGCACACACGTAGCTGGAGTCCTCAAACCACCGGGAAAAGTCTGAAAACCGGAATTTTTTACTTTTGAACCCCTCAAAAAAATTCGCGAAGTGACCCCTGTTTCGGCCTTGCAGCTTCCCTTTGAAGCCCGATAGCGGGCGAACCGTTGGAGCTAGCTTCGATCTGACGAAAAATTCATGGTCAGGAATGAAGTGAACTACAAAAAAAGGTCCAGTGACTTTTTGCTCTAACTCCATCGGTTTCGGCCGCAAAACGCGATTACATTAAAATATTTTGAAATTTTCGCCTAAACATTTACCTTTCGGGCTCGATAGCGGCTAAACGGTTGGTCGTAGCTCAAAACAAATTTTCAATGGGATTTAGCAAATTGCGTGATCTACAAAAAAGGTTCAGTAACATTTTGCCCTATCATCAACGGTTTGGCCGCATTAAACGCGTTTTAAAGTATCGATTTTTTCAGTTTTACGTGAAATTTTGTTTTTCTGGGCTTTATTGCAGGCAAAATTCTAAATTTAGCACAAAATAAATATTTGATTTTAACAACTAATTAACGCGATCTACAAAAAAGGTCTAGTAACCTTTTGCTCTATCTCCATTGGTTCGGCTAATAAAATGTAAATATTTCTTAATTTGTATTTAAGAATTTTGTTTCTAGAGTCGATAGCGGCCAAACAAATAGTTCTAGCTTAAATGTAAAAATGTTTATGACTACAAATTGATGGGATCTACAAAAAAGGTCATGTACCTTTTTGTTGTATGTCCTTCAATAAGCCCGAAAACGCTATAAATAAGCAAAATATTTGTCGTGGATGGCAATTTTTGGAGTTTTTAAACCAATATGTGACTAATATTTTGTGTAATTCGTTCCAGATTCAGTTTGCACTTGCTTTGCTAGGTTAACTAGTGAATACAACACCACATTATAAATTGGCTGAGCGTTGACTAAGCGTCAATAGTAGATAGGGACAGAGTGAAATTTGTATTATGTTCACAGACACAACACCCCTCTAAAATAAGTCCAAGTGTGTCATTAACCCCCGGTAACATTAACCCCCCCCCCCCGGGGATTTCCTGGTATGACCAGATAACCTCCTGAGTACATTAAACCCCCTGATGTGTTAACCCCCCCGGTAACATTAACCCCCCCGGGATTTCCTGGTATGACCAGATAAGCTCCTGAGTACATTAAACCTCCTGAAAATGTTAACCCCCCCAGTAACATTAAACCCCCCCCAGGGAATTTCCTGGCATGGCCTCATGTCCGAATTTTACCAATCACCAAATCGCTCTTTTCCCCACCAGTGCAGACATTTATTCCAAGCGTTGTACCGACTAAACCATAGGTCGTAGATCAAATCTGAGGGCACAATCGAAACACAAAATTAAATTTCCGACGAGAAAGGTCCAGTCACTTTTTCTCGTATCTCTAACGGTTAAGCAGTAAAATGTCATTAAAGTCAAAAATTGGATTAATAAATAAAATTTCAATAAATTAGGCCTAATTTAAACACCCAGACCCTAGTATAATTCTCAGATATTACCCGTCACTGAATTCCGCTTATCCCCGAAATTGGCCAACACCCAAATGGGGGCCTGGGGGCGTAGCCCCCAGCGAGCCGAAGGCGAGTCTAATATACTATACAGCCGCATGTGTAACTGACTCACTGACTGATATATAGATACAAATTCTAACATAGTTCTAGAAGTGCTGGAAACTTGAAATTTGGCATGCAGGTACCTTTTGCAATATGACCCGGAGGAAAAGTCTGAAAACCGGGCTTTTTTACTTTTAAACCCCTCAAAAAAATTCCCAAAAAATCGCGCATTCTTCACCCCTGCAGGCATTTTTTGTAAGCCCGATAGCGGGCGAACCGTTCGAGCTAGCTCGGATCTGACGAAAAATTCATGGTCAGGAATGAAATGAACTACAAAAAAGGTTCCAGTGACTTTTTGCTCTATCTTCCATGGTTTAAGCGACAAAACGCTCGAACATTTGACATTCCAGAGATTTTTTCGATAAAAATAATGTTTCGAGCCCGATAGCGGCCGAACCGTTGGTCGTAGCTCAAATCTGATTGACCCATCAAATTAGCAAATTGCGCGATCTACAGAAAAGGTCCAGTGACTTTTTGCCCTATCTGCATTGGTTTGGCCGAAAAACGTGGTTATGTGCAATTTATTTGTAATATTTACGTGAACATTTTGTTTTTGGTGTCGATAGCGGCAAAACCATTGGTCGGAAGTCAAAATAAAACAAAGGTTAGATTTAGGAAATAATATGATCTACAAAAAGGGTTGAGTGACTTTTTACTATATCTCCATTAGTTTTTACCGCAAAACGCGATTAAGTGAAAATATTTTGAAATTTTTCGCCTACAATTTACATTCCGGGCTTGAAGGCGGCTAAACGGTTGGTCGTAGCTCAAAAAATGCGACTTAATAAGTTTTAGTAAACGACGTGTTCTACAAAAAAAAGTCCAGCAACTTTATGCCGTATGTACTTTTTTAATAAGCCTGAAAAACGCGATAAATAGCAAAATATTTGTCGTGAATTGGAAATTTTTGGAGTTTTAAATATATATTAGGCCTATATGTGACTAATATTTGTGTAATTCAATCAGGATTCAGGCTTTGCTAGGTTAACGAGTGAATACAACCCCACATAATAAGTTGGCTGAGCGTTAGCTATGCGTCAATAGTAGATAGGGACAGAATAAATTTTTATTTTGTTCACAGAACAACAACACCGTCTAAAATAGGGACAGGTGTGTCATTAGCCCCCGGTAACATTAACCCCCCCTCCGAGGATTTCCTGGTATGACCAGATAACCTCCTGAGTAAATTAACCCCCCTGATGTGTTAACCCCCCGTAACATTAACCCCCCCCCAGAGAAATTTCCTGGCTTGACTAGATAATCTCCTGATGATATTAAACCAACTGTTCAACTTAAAATACTGCCTTTTAAGGGTCTGTTTTTATTACGTTATATAATAAACAATTCACGATAGCTGACCTGTGCAAACTTTTCTTCCGAGCTCATTCCTGGCTAAACCAAAGTTCGCAGCTAAAATCTGACGACGGAATCGAAAGATAAAATTAAATTTCCGACAAGAAAGGTCCAGTTACTTTTTCTCGTATCTCTAACGGTTAACCCGTAAAACGCCATTAAAGTCAAAACTTTGATTAAAACTGAAAAATTAAATAATATAGGTCCAAGATAATTCCGAATTCCGCTTATCCCCGAATTTGGCCAACACCCGAAAGGGAGCCTGGGGTGTGTCGTTAACTCCCGGTAACATTAACCCCCCCGCGCAATTTCCTGTTATGACCAAATAACCAACTGAGTAAATTAAACCCCCTGATGTATTAACCCCCGGTAGCATTAAACCCCCCTCCCCAGGGAATTTCCTGACATGATGTCATGTCCGAATTTTACCAATCACCAATCTCTTAACCCCCCCCCCTGGGAAGTTCCTGGTATGACCAGATAACCCCCTGACGTCTTATCCCCAGGTAAACGTTAACTCCCTCCCTGCGAATTTCCTGGCATGACATCATGTCCGAATTTTACCTATCACCAAATCAATCATATCCCCGAATTTAAGGCACTTACTTTGGGGGCCTGGGGGCGTAAGCCCCCAGCGAGCCGAAGGCGAGTCCTAATATATATACAACGCGCATGTGTAACTGACTGACTGACTCACTCACGTATACTAATTCTAACCTACTTCCAGATGAGTTAGAGACTTGAAATTTGGTACACAGATAGCTTTCCACGTGTAACCACCAGGAAAATCCCGAAAAAGTGAGAATTTTTCATTTTCAACCCCTCAAAAAAATTCCCAAAAAATCGCGCATTCTTCACCCCTGCAGGCATTTTTTGTAAGCCCGATAGCGGCGAACCGTTGGAGCTAGCTCGGATCTGACGGAAAATTCATGGTCAGGAATGAAGTGAACTACAAAAAAGGTCTAATGACTTTTTGCTCTATCTTCCATGGTTAAGCGACAAAAACGCTCGAACATTTGAAATTCCAGAGATTTTTTCGATAAAAATAATGTTTCAAGCCCGATAGCGGCCGAACCGTTGGTCGTAGCTCAAATCTGATTGACCCATCAAAATTAGCAAATTGCGCGATCTACAGAAAAAGGTCCAGTGACCTTTTGCCCTATCTCGATTGGTTTGGCCGAAAAAAAAACGTGATTATGTACAATTTTGTTGTAACTTTTACGCGAAACTTTTGTTTTTGGGGTCGATAGCGGCGAAACCATTGGTCGGAGGTCAAAAATAAGACTAACGTTTTATTTAGGAAATAAGATGACCTACAAAAAAGGTCCAGTGGACTTTTTACTATATATTTCCCTTAGTTTGACCGCAAAAACGCGATTAAGTGAAAATATTGGACATTTTCGCCTAAAAAATTTACATTCCGGGCTTGATAGCGGCTAAACGGTTGGTCGTAACTCAAAACAAATTTTTAAACGGGATTTAGGAAATCACGTGATCTACAGAAAAGGTTCAGTGACTTCGGGAGTTGGCTGAGCGTTAGCTAAGCGTCAATAGTAGATAGGGACAGAGGAATATTTATTATGTTCACAGACACAATACCCTCTAAAAAAGGCCCAAGTGTGTCATTAACCCCCGGTAATATTAACCCCCCCCCCGGGATTTCCGGGTATGACCTGATAACCTCCTGTAACATTCAAACCCCCTGATGTGTTAACCCCCCTGGTAACATTAAACCCCCCCAGGGAATTTCCTGCCATGACCTCATGTCCGAATTTTACCAGTCACCAAATCTCTTAACCCCCCCCCTGGGAAGATCCTGGTATGACCAATAACCCCCTGGAGACTTATCCCCTCGGTAACGTTAACCCCCCCTGGGAATTTGTTCATATGACCAGACAATATCCTGACGAAATTAAACCCCCTCTTGTCTTAACCTCCTTAACATTAATCACCCACCCAGGGAATTTCTCGCTTGACTAGATAGTCTCCCTGGTGATATTAAACCCCCTGTTCGACTTAAAATACTGCCTTGAGGTCGTTTTTATTATGTTTATACTAAACAATTCAAGATAGCTGACCCGTGCAGATTTTCTCCCGAGCTCATTTCTGGCTAAACCATAGGTCGTAGATCAGATCTGAGGGCACAATCGAAACACAAAATTAAATTTCCAACAAGAAAGGTCCAGTCACTTTTTGTCGTATCTCTAACGGTTTAACCGCAAAATGCCCTCAAAGTCAAAAGTTTTTACGAATCCGGAAAAAAAATCTATGAAAAAAAGGTCAATTTTTAAATCCCTTGTCATTTACTTAATGTCCGGACTTAACCAGTCACCGAATTCCGCTTATCCCCGAATTTGCAAGCGTTTACTTTGGGGGCCTGGGGGCGTAGCCCCCAGCGAGCCGAAGGCGAGTAAGTTAAATATTGATTCGCTCACATAAATAATGTTGGCTGATCGATACATACATCGAAAACTCAAAGTGATTGACTGCCACTTCTACTATCTATAACACTGCAAAATATTTAACCGGATGTCTTACATTATTAAATTTACTATCCACGTATTAACTAAAAAAATATAGAGCTTTATTCTGTCTCCAGCTATTTCTCTTGTCTAAACAAGCACAATAAAAATGTATTCATGTGTATTACGTTTGAGGCGTTATACATTAGAGTAAGATAAATAATTAACATTTACATTAATTTCGTAGAATTAGTGAGTTTTATTAAAAATCCTAGTTATGAATTTTACGCTGCTTTTTTTACCTCGAAATTTTGAAAAACCAAACAATCAACAGGTATTCTATATTTATTATTTATACTAAGAAATATAATGCTGTAAATTCTACCTACTGAATTATAACTAATGTTGTAGATCTACCCTAGCATATCTTTATTATTATTTATTTTTTAAATCATTGTATAAGCTTTCACAAAAAACTATAATAATTCTAACAACCAACTTCAATAAAGGCCATTATTAATCCTCTCTTCTTATCTCCGATCCCCAATCAAACTAAATTGTAACAATGGGCTGACGAGCATAGTGTCTATGGAGTATGGAACTTACCTAAGTATTTCACATTAACCTATGTCTTTAAGAGAGTATTTTGTACAGATCTAAATATCTCTCACACTAAGTCCTCTTTCCCAAAATGACTCACGTTTGAAATTCTTATTTGTTTTCGTCTTTCTTTTGCTGTATTCACAACTAAAAATGTAAGCTGTATCACGAATACTGCACGTGATCAGCATATTCGCATTCTAATACTTCTTTACATTGAAAACTAAAGCAATTGTCTTAAGAATTTAATTGACATATTAACTAACTTATTAATAATATTAATTTAAAATTTTATAAAAAATATCAAATTTCACACAATTGCTAAAATAATAAGAACACATTTATGAACATAATTACGTAACACGTTTTAAACGGAAGAAAAATTCGAATTTATGCCACAGAGTCACCTCTGCTCCTATATTATATGAATTTATATAATAAATGATCATATATAAATGCAATGATTGCTGCCTGTTTATTTGTGGTATGTTAATAATCACGTAGAAAACACTAAAGAGATTTATTTATATTTTAGATAGACATAGTAATGGTTAACGTAAACGTATATTCTTATTTCTATAATCCCTACAGGCTATTCTTCACTGGTCTTTAAAACTCTCTTTTTGGCCATAATCACTGTAGAGCACAGAGGTTATTCAACTAATAAAATAGAAGTTTTTAGTCCAAATATGCCTTTAAATTTTAAACTTTAGCAAATATAAAGTGAACAGTGCTTGATAAGATGTGCATTGCAGATATCAAAAGACAATTTTTAGCAAATTGTAGATAGTATAATTATACTATTTTTTTTTATTTGCTAAAAATTTAAAGATTATAATATAATACATCTTAGTTGTTTTTTGACCTAAGTAGGCCTTTTAGATAATTGAAAAATGAGTGTCTTAACTAATAAAGTACGAACATCGTCTGTAGGAATCCTCTGCAGTGGATTGAAATAGTTTGATTGTTACTCAAGCCGTTTATCAAGAAACATTGTAGAGAAATTCGAGTTATTTTACGGGTACTTATTTAAACCATTTAACTTCTCAGCATCAGCCAAAAAATTGCTCATTATATTTAGAACTAAATGGATCAGGAAGGTAAATTTCAGTGACTATTACTTATTTCAGGATTTTAAACATCACAAAACATATAATTATACTAATTACTTTGTTTGTGTACGGATTCAATTTGATGTTCCGTCGCGAAAATTTAATTAAAATTCCAAGCTGTAACTAGCGAAGTCATATTAGGGTAATCTGAAAACAGATAATATATTATTATATTTCTATAACTAACAATAAAAATATGATCATTTGTTCCTTTTGACCTAACTCGTCCACGTAACGAAAATACCTGAATTGTTTTCTTTTCGGTATTTTATCTATGTATTAATTAACATCTATTAAGCAAAAACAAATGAAACATGTAGACTATAATAGTTTTTATCTGTATATTGAGAAAGACACAAAACTTATAAAGGTTAAAAAATAATGAATAATTAGTAAGTTAGAACCAGCAGAATTGGTGCTTAAGCAATTATCATGTCTTCTCTCTATAACTGCAGCGTGGAATCGACACCAGTCAAGTGCATTCACTCTTTTAGTATGTTTATCAGCGGCTGCCTAATAGACAATAATAATTTATTTGAATTATTAAAAACTGCTCTTAGCCAATAAATTTTAAAACTGAGTTAATATACTCATAATTGCAATACTCTTATTTCTATCCAACGAGTGTTTTATATATTATACAAAAAGCATGTTAATATTACGCATTCTGATATTTTTCTACTTTTATGTCTGTATCTACATTATATAAATATTCATGTATCCATTTCAGTGTATAACAGTGTATGAATATTTTTTGGATCAATTAGATACGCTTTAGATTAAAATAATGGATGAAATTGTCGGAAAAGGCTTAATTTTAATAAAATAATTGTGATATTTAAAGCCTTAAGGCAAAAGGTTGAGCATGTAAAAATAAAAAACTATTAAATATTTAACAACAAACTCAACAAAGTAATGGATAGCAAAAAAAATCAAACATTCTTCGTTGGTTGGTTAAGGACGTGGTATTTTGAGAATGTAGTATTCAGTACATTCGTATTGCACATTGACATCATTGGTGTTTGCTCCAGTTATCTTAGACCCTCAATTGTTTGCATGTTTTTTAACTTACAACCATTGCACTTGTGATTGATGATTTCATCCAGAGAATTCATCGCTATATGTTTACTACATTTTTTAAATGTTCATAGATGTTTAACATTAAAGTTTAAATACATTTTACGTTTGCTGAAGAGGATAGGGATAAATCCTTGAAACGCAATATGCTATTGTGTATAATGATTGCTATTGTGAAGGAAAAATTTCGTATATCCTATTTTGTACATAATCAACGTTGGAATCAATTATTAAACAAACTATTAAGGCATAGTGTTGAGTTTACTTCTACACAAACTTCGAAAAAATATAATATAATACTATCAATACTCTGTACAATAAAACTGTAGAGTGACTGGAGTAAACAAATTAATTTTAATTTAAGCAAAAGTATACAAATCATACACCAATGTAGCTGTGTATCAAAAATATTAAATGATTAAATATTTATCTAGTTACTAAAACATTTATCATGTGAAAACAAACTAATACAAAATTACCAACTGTCAATTGTCAATGGTGCCATAACAAAAATTAATTTATATTGGGATGCTTCACATTTATTAAGTAAGTTAAAAATGTTACTCTGATGCATGAATATTCTTTTTGGTCTGTAATTGGCGGAGCTTGACTCATGGAATCTGGTCATAACGCAGGTGGTCTCTTTTGACAAGATCACATCCCCCTGGAAAGATACTTAAACAGTATCATATTCAAGTTACCAAGTGACGACTATCCATCAGTAGATGCGCTGGAAATTTTCATGCAAATATAACCGATGGCACCAAGGTTACTGCGAAAGCATTGCAACATTCTATCTTGTTTCAATTTTTATTAACAATTATATGCTTTCGGTTATTTATTGCTCAATAACAGGAAGTCTAACTTTTAGCAGTGCAGAATACTTACTTGATTTCGTAGGAGAGTGTTTAATTGTAACACTTAACCTACACTATATGCCATTAAAAGGGTATATTCTAGGACAAGATTCATGAGTGTATAAATCTTAAATAAAATATTAATATGAATTGTTGGGATATATGCCTTAGAAAATTGTAAATTTTTAAGAAACATGATGGATACATAACAAGGAATTGCGTTATAATTTGAGTTACGTTGTATTAAGATCTTGTCAACTTCGGTATTATTCTTACAGTGTGTCTGTCACATAAAGTGCCTGTGTATAGCACTAATTAAGAAATAAATACCCTCAAGGTTTATTATCAATTTATGAAATATAAATATAAGGTAATTTTTCTTCACATTTCAAAATTTTAAAGATTTATATTGAATGTTTAAGGCCTAAGACCAACCCTTCTGAATTATATTCTTGGAGTTAGATTTAACAAAATTATTTAGTGATTTTAGTGTATACTACATGCGTATAAATTCCCAAAGCTGGAGCTAACGTTTTTAAGCGATATACGCATAAAGGTTATTATAGACACTAATGGAATCGGTATAATCCAATGTAACTTATGGCAGTTTCAAAATGTTACAGAAATGAATAACTAAATATAGAGCATTATACTTTAGGCACTGTATAGTGTTTGTGGTATAGTATATTGTGTGTATAATTCACACCTGTAACAAAGGTAAACCTGAAAATATGTCAGCGCCAATCTGTTGCTGTCACCAACACTGTCAGCGAGAAAATGGCAATACGGCTTACTGTTATACCATATTACAAGGGCTTTCACTTACTAAACTTTATGATATTTGTATATCTTATATATATAAAAATCTTGAGTCACGATGTATGTTGCCAATAAAACTCCAAAACGATTGAACCAATTTCAATCAAATTTCACATGTATCCGTAATTTAGTCTAACTTAGAAGATAGGATAGTTATTATCTGAATTATTCGCTTATGTCGTGAATATAAACGAATAAAATGAAGAAAAGTTTTCAAAGCGCCTGCACATTATAACCTGCAATTACGAGATAGATACGTATATTAAACAGTGAAACACTATTTGAAGGCGCTAAGTTATGATGTATAATTGTCTAAACTAACTTTTTGGTTGAACTTAAAGGTTGAGTGGTAGACCACTTTGTAATAAAATACATTATGCATGTACAATACATTTTTGACATATTTTCTTGATCGTGACATCAAGGTAAAATCTACATCGGGGTTGGAAATATAATTTACTTCAACCAGAAATGCTCATACGCGGGCAAAACTTACGAAAAGCGTGCGAAGCCGCGGGAAACAGCTAGTATATATATATATATATATATATATAAATTGATATATAGGCCTATATATATATATATATATATATATATATATATATATATATAAATTATTTTAAGATTAATCCTCCGCTAAATGCTTAAATGGATTAAAAAGATACAATGTCGCTTAATATTATTTGCATTTCTTTTAAAGCTAAATAGAATCTATATTTTATAGAAATAAAAAAAATGTCATATAGATAAATTAGGTCTAGAATATATTTCACCTTACTAAATTCCATAAGGACGTGTGATAAAAATAATATTTATGAAGTAGATTTTAAGTTACTGAAAATCTTTTAGGTTATTAATTAGTAGATAAAACCTGTATTTTGTTTAATTGCGTAAAAGAACGGTTGAGACAACATAACCTATAAATTACTTAACTGACAAATAGCAGAAAATTTCGTATTGACGTGTAAACAAAGGTTGGATAGAATAGTGACCAAACTTCGAAATGTGGCTAATAGTGTAAATTGTTTTTCGTTAGGAAAGGCATCCTGACCACTGGCTACACACGATATAATACGGCTCTAGCAATAAGAATGAGTGGCGTGGGGAGGGTTGAAACCTGACAGGAAACTGACATTTACAATGCAAACGGCCGATATCAACCTGAGAAAAAACTCCAGCTGTTTAAATATGCCAATAAAATATTTTAACTATTGAATAAAATAGTATAAATAGTTTAACATCAAATCAACTTCTGACTGCTTTTTTCCTCGGATTTTATTTGTATACAACTGTTCCCACCGTCTTCATACGTATTTTTTTGAAATCCTAACGGTTATTTAATTTACTATGAAATTTGCAAACATAAATAAGCATATATAAGGTCTCAATTCATTTTTCAAAAAAGGGGTTAGTTAAAATGGCCAGCTGTTCCCGAGATCAGCGCTTAGAAAAACATTTTGTGGTTCACTTTAATTGTTTACAAAAACATTTTTTATTAGTTAATCTTAATACAGAAAACTACTGATGTTTGCCAATATTTTTAATAAGAACTGTTATAGACTACATATACATAAATTTATATATGTGTGTGTATGATAGATATACAATTCTATGAGATCCAAACAATAAAATAAAATTCTGATCGTCCGACCAAACGTGCGATAAATTAGTTGAAGAGATCACGGATGGACAAATGTAAAGCTAGATTTAAAAATATATGAGTTTACTGTCTGAGTGATAGCGAATCTAACATCTGAGAGGCTAGAAATTTTTCATGTATGTTTGTCTATCCATATGATATTTCTAACTATAAGCAAACCTATATATATATATATATATATATATATATATATATATATAATATTTTAAATAAATGCAGATAACTTTTACGACATTAGGTTGACTGCTGACTATATCCGACCTGAATTATTTTTAAAACTCTCATTTACACAAGGTACCATTTCAATAACGATCTTTGTGACCTTATAAACAATAATTCTGACCTTTATATGTAGAACATTTATTCGGTTTTAAAGATAATTACAATCGTATTGCAAATTTATTTTAAAATTTGATGGTCACCTTCGATTTGTTATAGAAAACTCTTAGTCTAATTTATAATATTTTTTTTTGAAAATAGATTTTTAATTAGTTTCATAAATTTGACACGTGTTTTTTACTACCCTTAACAACGGAAATATAAGAGCTCAAGTTTTGGAGTTCCTTACGTAGTTTAACATTAAAAAAGTATCTGTATAAATAGTTGAAAATTTACATATTCTAAACCGTAAACGTGGCGATTCAAGTCTTCAATTCTCCATTGTTGGTAATATCTTTGTAACAATTAGGTTTTTATATGTGTAAATACTGGTATTTTAGTATAAAAAAGAGTTACAATAAATGCTCAGTTTTAAATATCAAATAATAGTAATTCAAATTATATATTTATAAAATTTGCCGAAATTTCATCATTGTAAAACATTTTTTTTTAATTTCGTAAAAACTAAAATTAATTAAATATAATTTTAACAATTTTTATTTTGATTTAGTTATTATTGTACAGTTTTTAAGTTTTTAATAAGATATTTAACTATTTTTATTTAAAATTTTAGAATCGATCAAAAGAGAATCTTTTGGGTTTGAATAATAAAAAAAAAACAAAACTCAAATTTCAAATAGACTAGCTGATTTTTTGGAGTATGTTCCAGTATAGGACATCCACAACGATCTTTATACTGCCAGGAATCGTAGACAATAATCCCAATAATGTTGTATTTGACACTGCCATCTTTGTTAATATGTTATTGTTTAGTGTTTGAATTAAGAATTTTCTAAATGTTAGTAAATTAAACATTCAGCGAATATAAAAATAAATTAGACATAGAAAAATCAATTAAGACATAGGTAATTCAAAATTGAATTTTAAATTCGGTTGAAATGTGTATCACCTCTTCTAGACTAGATTAGATTTAGATAGATTGTTCTACTCCATAAAGGAGACTTGGCAACGGAAATGTAGGAATGTTTGTATTACAACATCATTATAGTCTTATTGACTAAGACATTTACTATACTTATTCAACGTACTTTTATATATAGAAATCTTTATTTGTTTTAGATATATTTATACATATTTCGTCATTCGCAATATGGGTTAATACTGGCTAGTTATTTGTAAAATATCTAATTAAACCTAAGCTATTTTATTTAACTAAGTAAAAATATATTTAAATATAAATAAATATCTTGAAAGTAAACAAATCACTATTAGAGTTCATACAGTTTTGCTAAACAAGTGGGGAGAAGAGACATTTTAATTTGGTGTCGTTGGCAAAAAAATGTTTGACACAGTTCATATTATATAACATAAAGACGAATTAGTTTAAGAAAAATATTTTAAATCCTATTTGTATTGTAATAAAGTTTAAAATGCATTCCTTCAACAATATCCAGTACTTAAGGTAGAGTAACTCTAACGTACGTTAGTATATTACGTACATCAAACTCGTAGTTAAGATTCTCTGTAGGTCGTCCTTGCTCAAGGCAAATCTACATAAATGTGTTAATTCAGTTTCTTGAAGAGCTGTAGGGAATCTTGTTGGTTATAAAATTTCTAACATTCACTTTTGTAAGTAAATGATAATATTTTATTTACTAAAACTTGCAAAGCTAAATAGTACATAAATAATATTATGTAGTCTTTTCAAAAATATACAATAATAAAGGATAAATTTGTAATAGCAATTCTATTTACAATGATAAAAAAACATTGATATTTATTACGAATCCAAATCGAACCTCATATTAAAATGATATACGCATTATACGAGTACTAAATCAGGATATTTTTACTGGATAGTTACATTATAGATTTTACATCGTTAAAGTTTAAATATTTTGGCCGGTGGCAATAATTTTATAAGCTCTTCTTCAATTAAGACATAGGGCTAAACATTCTTTATGAGTTAAAGTAGTTTAAGAGGAGTTAAATTATATACATTTGTAGATTTTATTTAAATAAAAAGTTTATGGCCGATTAAAGTATAAGTTGGATGGTTTTTATTTATAACATCTTTATATTATAAACAAGTGTCGGACAAATCTTAAAACAGTAAACCGCAATTTAAGGATCCTCGTATATTTCTGAATAGCGAACTTACAGTTTTGAAAGGTGTGTAATAGTCTAGCTGCAAGACAAATGGCTTAGATAACGACCTTAATACCTACTTAATAATACTATACCATACTTGTAAAGATTTTAAATATCGGTATTTTAATGACAGACAATGAATTAAAAAATATTGTTGTGTTATAATCAAAATATTATTGCACAGGTATGTATCATGCCTAGGTTGAAACCGGGAATCCTCTGCAACAGTTGGAATAGTTTCAATTGTAGCCAGACAACGGTTGCAAAGAACCGTTGCAACGCAACTGCTCCAAAAACGATGGATCGCAACGGTGGGGAAGAAACAGTTCTCTGCAGCGGGTATCTTACATGGTTTTGTAACATCACACTTGTTCAATTGCAGAAATTGAAGTTTTTATTGAAACTGATCCATTAAAAGTTAAAATGGAACTGAAAGTTCTGTGTATTACTTAACGGTTTTAACAGCCGCTTACAGGGGTGGATACATTATTTGCTAATTGTACTCCATGATAACAAAGCCTAATGAAACAAAGTCCTACAAAATAGGTAAATCAAACAGTTATTTTACCCTAATACCATACATTGTTTTAGGCTCAGCTAGTTTAAATCATACGTATAATATAAAAAACATTTTCACGTATATATATATATATACATACAGGAACAAAAGCTACATGATTAAAAAAGCTAATATTTCTAGAAAAACATGATCTAAAATCAGTGTTGAGCAATTAGTTGTAATTATTTGCGATGTTTTAGGTAACACACTCGCAGAATAAATATTCCCTACTAATATAACTACAGGACCATATTGGGTAACATAATGAATGGGTCTTGACCAAACACAGTAATTTGTGTTTACTGTAGGTGACGATCATTGACGACGGGCTTGAGTTTAGATTAAGTTTGCAATTTTCAGCGCTTGCAAATGCAACTCATTATCAGACAACAGTTCAACCCGAAACCATCGTTTGAACGCAAACGTTCTGAAACTGTTCCGCGGTATTTTACCCATCCCTACCGAGTGGATGAAACAGATGTTGTAAATACCTGTAAGGGCGTAGTAATAATTAGTTAATTGATAATTGCATTTAGGTACAAAACAGCTGATAATATTTTTCGAAAAAATTGTGAATAAAGACAGAACAATTAATTTTAAATAAGTAGTGAAGATTTCTCATGGTGAATTATAAGGGATTTCACCAAAAAGATTTTCAGTGGAATAAATGTTCATATATGTCCATGAGTTAGAGTAAATGATGTAGCGTAAAGAAATCCAGATAGAGAAATATAAATGCAGTTTCAAGAGACATGGGCATCCACAGACAATAGTCAAGGTTGTCTTAAAGAAGATATATACAATATATTTCCCTTAAGTGTGGTAAACGTTACTCCCGACAGTCTATCATTGACTTGGTCTTACCCATACAAATAATGCACAATTATAATACAATAAATATATAAAGTGTTTCTGTTTTACCTTAACTGTTGTATTCATATTTTTATATCTGGCCTAGATGTGTTTACATTTTTAAATGGAAAGTTTATGTTTCAATTCAACATCAGAAACGTTACATAAACCGATGAACGTTATATCAGAATTCATTATTAAATTCAATTACATAATTCATCCTCCAAGTTGAGTCAGCTTAACTTATTAATAGTAACATCTTAATGAATTTCATGAATTTAGTTTTGTCTGTAAGAAAATTGAGAACAAAACCTGAATCATGTCGTATCACGTATCAGTCAGACAATAGCCAGCAGCTTGGCGAGGGGGTTGAGAATTCAGAGGACCACTCGAGACGGAATATCTCTCCAGTTATTGGACGCTTGTAATTAATTACCTGTAGTGTAGTTAGAGTTAAGTTACCTAAAAATATTAGCAACTATCAATATGCTACTTTTATTTTAATCCAAGTATATTCAAATTGAAAATTAACTATAATGTGCAAAACACTTCAGTGACAAACATGTTTCCATCAAAATGCTTGATTACAAAAATATAGTTTTCTAGAAATAATTCATTTCTTTTATGGGAGAGAGGTAGTGATGATTATCACTTGAGGGGCTGGACAATTTTATTTATTTCTGCCTGTCTTTTTATTGCCAGTCTGTCTATCTTTCTGTATTTTTGTATATTTGGCAACACGGCATCTGGGAAACGAACTCATCAGAGTTGAAATTTGTTTATATATATCACAACGTCACTTCATGAGATTTTTCTGAGCGTTAGTAAATACTAATATTTAAAGTGTAAAACTCAACACGGATCACAAAGTATTCGAAACGCAAAAGCAAACAATATATACACATTGAAGTTCTAATAATCTTGCAAGGAAACTTTTAAAAACTGCAAATGTTGATCCTTTCGAGCCTCTAAATGATTAAGGCAACTTTGTTTTGCTTTTCTAAATATAGCATGCCAAGTTGTAGTTGAGTGATACATGTGTATAAAACAGGATGCACAGATATTTACTGAACTGATAGACTGTGATTTATGAACACTTACAGACAGGTTCATTTTGTCAACAAGTAACCAGAATCAATAAAAAATTCTACGATGCATTAAAACGCTTGAAAACTTTTTTTAGCATCCCAAGCATTTGATAGTGATAACGAATAGTAAAATAAAATATTTAATTTTATTTTAATTTAAACATTGAAATCTAAGGAACTTTTAATAAGATTCTGCATAACGATCCATCGGCGTAATACGTTAGTGCTATCGTGATTACTCTTGGCTAATATTGGACAAGCCAGGAAACTGCTTGTCTATTGGGATCATTATTCAAGAAATGTTCGTTGTAATATAATATTTCTAGGTATTTAGATTAAATTTTTAAATTAATATATAAACTCAAATATTAACTCTTCACATTAATAACACTCTAGAAGCAATGTAACAATTCAGCTCAAATTTCGGTAAAACTTATCGTTTTGATGCTTAGTAAGAAAAGACGTAAAAATAAAAAAAAAAAAATGAACGTAAAAATAGTTAGGATCTACTGTAAAATCTGCAAAATTAGCAAAAAACATAACCAAAATAAATTCATACAAAATAATATATTATTTTGTATTTGAGACCTTAGTAAACATAGGGTTAGGAGTATAAGAATATAGACGCTGATCTGTAAACTTTTAAAACTGTTCAGTGTGGTATTAGAAAATGTGTATGCGCGCGAGCGTGTGTATGTATGTGTGTGTGTGTGTGTGTGTGTGTGTGTGTGTGTGTGTGTGTGTGTGTGTGTGTGTGTGTGTGTTTGTAAGCCTATTAATGTTTTACAACCTTGGTTTAAATTTTTACAACAAATTTAATACATACTACTAGTTTTAAGAATGTTCTTAATTATATTCAATGTACAGGAATAATTTTTATATCTTTCAGGTACTTCTTCAGAAACGAGTTTCATTTACAAAGCTAAGAATCAATCCAATGCGCCTACTTACTCTATAACTGCTCAAAGAAGTTTATTTTTGTTTAAAACAGAAGTTTATGTAACAGCAAAAAACATTTCTCTCATGAATTCTTCTATCCAGAAACTTTAGGATGCCTCCTCTGTGACTTTTAAAGATTCAATGCCCGTCCTATGTAAACATTCCAGTAATAGCGTTTTTCCAGTCGTTTCATCTCCTCCTAACACTCATATTTTCATTACATACTTTTTCCAAGTAAGCTTTCTAATTGTGTCTGTTCTAGTGGATTGAACCCGATGAAAAACAACAGTTATAATTGTCGGACACAGTTCGATTTCCGTTCTCACCATCCATCAAGTCATAATAGAGATACAGGAAAACTGTTCAGATACTATTATATAATTGCAAAACGTTCGAAACTATGCAGTCTGTACACCGAGGAATAAATTCAACAAAAATTATAAGAATTAATGGAGGTTTCACATGTTCACGAACTAAAGGTACGTGTGAGAATCATTTTGAAATGTTGAACATTTTAAGCAGTCATATATATATATATACAAGGTGTTTGAAAAGTCTGGGTACGGCTTAATATATTCCAAACCATAGCAGATATTATCTATAAACTTTGCACAGTGTCATATGGCCTTGTAAACTATTTTTCCTTGCTGTTACCATGACATGCCAACCATGGGGGGACGGCCCACAGAGGAAAAACATGGAAATCTTAAATTAAAGCATGGGTCGAGTGATACCTCATTTTAAAGAGCTCACTTAGTAGAGTTGAATTCCGCAAACCGCATCTCAAAAGGTTTACTGCCATTTCTGACTGGATCGTCGTATTCTAATGCGGTAGGCGGCGTTTCCATGCTTGTATATATATATATATATATATATATATATATATATATATATATATTTCTTAGTTAATATTAGTGTTGTTTCACACTATTATTCTTTGAACAGTCTAACTGAAGAAAGTACATTTGAAACATTATGCATCTGTTAGTACAGGCTAATGTAACTAAATTATTATATTTCATTAGTTGTGTCATTCAGGACAAACAAAAACAAAAATAGTGAAATGTCGATTCTAGACATTTAGTTCTATAATATCCTTCCATTTATAAATCTTAACAAGAAAGAAAATATTTCTTTTTTTTTTACTACATACCATTAAGTTTTAAAACTTGATGAAAATCTATTTTGAATGATAATATAATTGTAGGATGTTTAACTAGTCAAAAGTGGGATTTGGAACAGAAGTCATGAAAAGCAGAAATTAACAATATCCGAAACAATAATAGAATTAAAGGAGAAGTGTATTGATTGTATATTTAAGCTTGCTACAATTTGGAAACAGACAAATCATGTTTGGGTAACGAATTACAACGTATTTAATACTAATTTAACAAGACACTACTATATTACATTTTAACATTATTAAAAATAATTGATGTAGCAATAGCTCTATTACAACCAAAAAAGGTGCTTAAGCTGTAATGTAGATTTAATCATAGCTTGTATGTTTAAGTCCTTTTTGAATAATATGAATACTTTAAAAAATTTAAACAAACTTATGACTCTGATATAAATGTATAATATTAAGTACTCTAAATCTACAGCATGTAAGGCTTCTGACCAATTTGAATATTACCGAATTCTTCTTTTATTACCATCTTGCAAATCTGAAATACGGATGACGTAGCCACTAGCAATCCTGCATCGTGTGAGGCCATTAGGGGTCCAGTAGTGCTGGAAAGTCATACATCGGTATACCAGTTTATTTTATGTTACTTTCAATTCCCTGTGATGAATTTAATCAGTTTAAAGTATTTAAGTAGTAGTTATGCTCTTAATTGGGTCACTAATAGTGTTAATGTAACATAAAACCACTTGATTGGCGCTACATTTCTGAACCGTACGATTTAAGGTAACTGCCCACAACATTGAAAATTAAGTACAAGGAACAGCCAACTTATTAATTGTGCAGGAAATTCCATAAGATTTGGCTGTTAGGCTATAACTCAGTCTGACTTTTACCTGGTAACTCAATAATGGAAAAAGGATACATTTTAATTCAGCACATTTTGTTACCACTCTTTTGGCTGAGTAAGTTCTCCCTACGTCTATCTGACTGTATAATTTCGGTTCAATGGAAGTCCCTTATCTGGCCACGATGAAGTTAGGAATACTCCCCTGGGAGGGATTTCGGTGGGACAGCGTTAGTACTGTTATATTTCTGACAGTGGTTAGGTTTTCGGACAATGAAACGAAAAATGTATCACTAGAATATCGTTGAGAAAACGCCTATAGCCTTGAGACTTAGCAAAGCCTGAGACGCGAAGTAAAGGCTCTTCTTCATTGTACAAAGTAAAGCATTCTATCACATAAGAAGTATTAGTTGTCACATTAAAAAAACCGGAATGGATAAATTTGGACAAGCCACTTAAATCTACGTATACAACATCCTTTTACTTACCAAAAGCATAATTTTAATTACTCATATTTATTTTAGTTTCTACACATTTAGTTCCAGCCCCATGTATTAAACTAATAATTTAGTTATCACTATGAAATGAATATTGTAAATCAAATTCCTTTCTTGATAAAATCATGTTTATTCAGAGAAAATAGAAAACTTTGTAGTTTTCTTCAGTACTCAGTCTTCTTAATGTAACCCAGGAGTCTATCATAAATAAATATGCTACGTATATACGCTACTCAATCCCATCTTCAATGCTTACAAATATTGCTCCCCTAGTATGTTATCCAGGACTAACACATGCTGGTCTACTGTAATATAACACGAGTCACGTACGTACAACAGTAGAGTCCTCATTCCCCGGGCAGTCGATTCAGTACCTCCCTGTAGGTTAATGATGAGTACAACGCACTACATTGCAGTCCCGGGCGACGCGTTTATCTGTAGACGGCAGTTAACTGTGCTGTCATGGCTCACATCTGCACCAAACAAATATCAAACAGTAATTACAATGTTTTTTCTTTTTTCATACACTTTAGATAATTAAGCAAGTCATTTGAATACTTTTATGTGCATTAGCAAGGGTTTTAATGGCACAGAGTTATTGTTTTTGAGAGGAATTGTTGTCAAATTTAATATAATTAATATATTAAGTAATCAATTTTACTATCCACTTTAAATACCACTGCTTTTTCTTTAAGACCTCTCAAGTATAACCACTTGTAGGTTTAGATTACCCTCCTAAATCATTGCCGTCTATTCATTGTTTCTAATTTCAATAAATACCCCCAAACAAGGAAAACCCGCAGCCAATAAAATTGATGTATTTTTTCAACTCTGAGATACAATATGTTTATTTTTCCATCCAGTCGGAGAAGTACATCTTTTACACTCTCTAAGATAACTTCTACATGTGCAAAGCAAAATTATTTGGAATTTTTCATGAACACCAATATGTCCAATAACATCCATCATTGTAACAAAACCCATTTTGATCATTAATTGTTTCTTCTATTACAGTATTTTTATAACTAAATAAAACTCCTAAGTAATATCTGGAAATTCCCCGTATGCAGAAACGCTTGCTACAGAACATTTAAGATAATTTATTAAACGTATTCCAAGTTACCACTAACATGCAACAGAAGTGAAATATTTGTCATTAGTAATGCAAAGTGTAATTTTAAAAATAAAACAACAAAAAATACATATAATATACTTCACCTGGCTTCTCTACGAGGTATTCTAAAAGAATTTAAAAAACTTTACTTGTAATATATTTGACTAATCCTTGCGAAATTTACGGTGCTACTACCAGCCGGACATAGAAACATGTATAAAAAAATACCTTATATTTTTAGAAAAATCTTTAGGTTAGGATGAAATTTACACAAAGAAACAGGATGAAATACTTAATATATGATCAAATTAAACTTTCTTTTAATACTAACCTAATTATTTGGCTATGTTTTGTATAAGGAAGCCACGTAATAATTTTATGATATAAAACTGAAGCCAAATAATTGAAACCAATGTAATAACTAGTTATATTTGGTATGCAATATAAAAGATTAACTACTGACAGTCTTCGTTTTTATATGAAAATAACAATATAATATCTTAAAAAATAATTGGTCATAGAAATTAGTGAACTGTTTTTTTAAGATTTGGCAGTTATTTAATACAAAAATTGCAAATGTATTTCAATTAGTATTCTTATTCACGTAAAAAAATCATACATTTGCATTATATTACTATTACTATTTGCATGTTTATCTGTGTATGTATAATATGTAACTTGTACTTTAAAATAAGATATGAACAGTAAATATCTCATAAATCTATTTGTGAAGAAAGCTATTTACGGACGTTAATATATAATTTTTGAGAATTTCCTTACATTATTTAGATAATTGGTTTAATGACGCACATGCAATGAGAAAACATGTTTGACACATGAGAGCGTCCGGCTTGATTGAACCAATTAACATCTTCTGACGAACATCTCTATTCACGAACCTCTGTTGTTACAATTTATTTAACAATCAGGGCCTGCAATCAAGCTATAAGGGTACAGAAGTATGTAAATAAAATATTTCATAAACATTTCCTAAATTCAATGTATTTCAATTCAGCAGTATTTTTATTCAAAATGATTTTGTTTGAGTAATGTTTTTATATTTTCTCAAACATACTCTTAACAATTAGTAGTTTTTAAAATTTATAAAGGTAAATTCAAACAGATTTTTGCATTTTCTGTCTAAAAAAATTGGTTATTTTCAATTAAACATATGAAATACCTAATTTAAAACATTAAATCATTTGTAGCAAGTTAATCATGTGCAAATACTAAGCACTATACTAATGAAATGTTTATGGCTGTGAGTGAAAAAACTCATATATTTTTAATCGTTTAACAATTCCTCAAACGTGTAGTAAGCTAGGTCAAGAAGATAGTTTTTTAGAAAAATTTGCTGTGGAAATTTTGAATTTTTAGATGTGGGGGAGCTTGCTATACAATTTCAAGCTGAGTAGTAAACTCCAGCTTTATATAAGGTTAATCGGTGGTCTTATAATTTACATAAGATGCTGAAGGTCTCTGTATCTCAACTGATAATTATGTTCATAGTTGTCTTTATTGAATTTTGTTTGATATTTTAAGTGCATGCAGATAGTCTCATAAATATATAGAGAGTCTAAGGACATAATTCTAAATTGAATAATAAAGGGTGTACAGGACTACCTAGATTTCAGCTGAAACATTATCCGAACAATTCTTTTTTGAATAATGAAATTCTTATTATAAAAAACACCGAGTTTCCCCAGAATTCCAACCATATCGCAGGTGCGAGTAGATATAGGCGTAGTATACAGAGCTTCATTTTCAAGCCAATAGTGCTACATGACCCTTCCACTTCAAAGTACTTTCCACCACGACTCCTAAGAACCTCGCCGACGACACCACAGGAACATCTACATTAGCAGATGCATAAGTTTGTTTTTTCCTGCAAAACTCTAAGTTGGTTTTTATCTCTGTTCAGATAAGACCGTTTTATAACAACCAACTCTCTGCTTCCTCAAAAGCTGTCTGCAATGAGTTATTGAGCTGATGGATAGTTTTCTTTTAAATAGTCAGCGTAGTGTCATCGGCAAAGAGTACCACCGATGAACCGCCAAAAGCACGTGGAAGGTCCGTTACGTATATCAAGAATAGGATGGGGCCTAATATTGATCCCTGAGGATTCGTTACCCTACAATCGTTAACTTCACAGGGAGATTAACAATTAATACTAGCCCTGTTTACAAAATATACCCGCTGTTTTCTCCCAGAAAGAGTCTAGACAATGTTTAGCTTTACCGCGTATCCCATAATGATATAATTTCTTTAATAGAAGAGTGTTATTGATGCAGTCGTGCTTTAAAGAGAACGCACGCACAAAATGCCACATGTTACTTTCTTTCGATTGACTGTAAAACCGTTTCAATAAATAAAAACAATGCATATATAGTTGAAGAATTAGGACGAAATACGAACTGAAAGACAGAGATTTATAAATGTATTTATGAAAGTCACTAAACGATTCAAACAAAGTTTTAAAAATTTTGTATCATACAGACAAAAAGATGTTGGACGGTAGTTCGACATATGCGTCTTACAGTTTCTTATAGGCAACAGTTTTACTATAGCGTACTTAAAGTTTTGTGGGAAAAGTCCCCCCCCACCCCCCCCCCCCCCCACCCCCCCCCCCCCCCACCCCCCCCCCCCCCCACCCCCCCCCCCCCCCACCCCCCCCCCCCCCCACCCCCCCCCCAAAAGATTCTCTTTTGATCGATTCTAAAATACTAAATAAAAATAGTTAAATATCTTATTAAAAACTTAAAAACTGTACAATAATAACTAAATCAAAATAAAAATTGTTAAAATTATATTTAATTAATTTTAGTTTTTACGAAATTAAAAAAAAAATGTTTTTACAATGATGAAATTTCGGCAAAGCTTATAAATATATAATTTGAATTACTATTATTTGATATTTAAAACTGAGCATTTATTGTAACTCTTTTTTATACTAAAATACCAGTATTTACACATATAAAAACCTAATTGTTACAAAGATATTACCAACAATGGAGAATTGAAGACTTGAATCGCCACGTTTACGGTTTAGAATATGTAAATTTTCAACTATTTATACAGATACTTTTTTAATGTTAAACTACGTAAGGAACTCCAAAACTTGAGCTCTTATATTTCCGTTGTTAAGGGTAGTAAAAAACACGTGTCAAATTTATGAAACTAATTAAAAATCTATTTTCATATCAAAAAAATATTATAAATTAGACTAAGAGTTTTCTATAAAAAATCAAAGGTGACCATCAAATTTTAAAATAAATTTGCAATACGATTGTAATTATCTTTAAAACCGAATAAATGTTCTACATATAAAGGTCAGAATTATTGTTTATAAGGTCACAAAGATCGTTATTGAAATGGTACCTTGTGTAAATGAGAGTTTTAAAAATAATTCAGGTCGGATATAGTCAGCAGTCAACCTAATGTCGTAAAAGTTATCTGCATTTATTTAAAATATTAATATATTATATATATATATATATATATATATATATATATATATATATATATAGGTTTGCTTATAGTTAGAAATATCATATGGATAGACAAACATACATGAAAAATTTCTAGCCTCTCAGATGTTAGATTCGCTATCACTCAGACAGTAAACTCATATATTTTTAAATCTAGCTTTACATTTGTCCCATCCGTGATCTCTTCAACTAATTTATCGCACGTTTGGTCGGACGATCAGAATTTTATTTTATTGTTTGGATCTCATAGAATTGTATATCTATCATACACACACATATATAAATTTATGTATATGTAGTCTATAACAGTTCTTATTAAAAATATTGGCAAACATCAGTAGTTTTCTGTATTAAGATTAACTAATAAAAAAATGTTTTTGTAAACAATTAAAGTGAACCACAAAATGTTTTTCTAAGCGCTGATCTCGGGAACAGCTGGCCATTTTAACTAACCCCTTTTTTGAAAAATGAATTGAGACCTTATGTATGCTTACTTATGTTTGCAAATTTCATAGTAAATTAAATAACCGTTAGGGATTTCGAAAAAAAATACGTATGAAGACGGTGGGAAACAGTTGTATACAAATAAAATCCGAGGAAAAAAGCAGTCAGAAGTTGATTTGATGTCAAACTATTTATACTATTTTATTCAATAGTTAAAATATTTTATTGGCATATTTAAACAGCTGGAGTTTTTTTCTCAGGTTGATATCGGCCGTTTGCATTGTAAATGTCAGTTTCCTGTCAGGTTTCAACCCTCCCCACGCCACTCATTCTTATTGCTAGAGCCGTATTATATCGTGTGTAGCCAGTGGTCAGGATGCCTTTCCTAACGAAAAACAATTTACACTATTAGCCACATTTCGGAGTTTGGTCACTATTCTATCCAAGCTTTGTTTACACGTCAATACGAAATTTTCTGCTATTTGTCAGTTAAGTAATTTATAGGTTATGTTGTCTCAACCGTTTATTTTATGCAATTAAACAAAATACAGGTTTTATCTACTAATTAATAACCTAAAAGATTTTCAGTAACTTAAAATCTACTTCATAAATATTATTTTTATTCACACGTCCTTATGGAATTTAGTAAGGTGAAATATATTCTAGACCTAATTTATCTATATGACATTTTTTTTATTTCTATAAAATATAGATTCTATTTAGCTTTAAAAGAAATGCAAATAATATTAAGCGACATTGTATCTTTTTAATCCATTTAAGCATTTTAGCGGAGGATTAATCTTAAAATAATTTATATATATATATATATATATATCAATTTATATATATATATATATATATATATATATATATTTTTATATATATAAGATATACAAATATCATAAAGTTTAGTAAGTGAAAGCCCTTGTAATATGGTATAACAGCAAGCCGTATTGCCATTTTCTCGCTGACAGTGTTGGTGACAGCAACAGATTGGCGCTGACATATTTTCAGGTTTACCTTTGTTACAGGTGTGAATTATACACACAATATACTATACCACAAACACTATACAGTGCCTAAAGTATAATGCTCTATATTTAGTTATTCATTTCTGTAACATTTTGAAACTGCCATAAGTTACATTGGATTATACCGATTCCATTAGTGTCTATAATAACCTTTATGCGTATATCGCTTAAAAACGTTAGCTCCAGCTTTTGGAATTTATACGCATGTAGTATACAATTAAATCACTAAATAATTTTGTTAAATCTAACCTCCAAGAATATAATTCAGAAGGGTTGGTCTTAGGCCTTAAACATTCAATATAAATCTTTAAAATTTTGAAATGTGAAGAAAAATTACCTTATATTTATATTTCATAAATTAATAATAAACCTTGAGGGTATTTATTTCTTAATTAGTGCTATACACAGGCACTTTATGTGACAGACACACTGTAAGAATAATACCGAAGTTGACAAGATCTTAATACAACGTAACTCAAATTATAACGCAATTCCTTGTTATGTATCCATCATGTTTCTTAAAAATTTACAATTTTCTAAGGCATATATCCCAAAAATTCATATTAATATTTTATTTAAGATTTATACACTCATGAATCTTGTCCTAGAATATACCCTTTTAATGGCATATAGTGTAGGTTAAGTGTTACAATTAAACACTCTCCTACGAAATCAAGTAAGTATTCTGCACTGCTAAAAGTTAGACTTCCTGTTATTGAGCAATAACTAACCGAAAGCATATAATTGTTAATAAAAATTGAAACAAGATAGAATGTTGCAATGCTTTCGCAGTAACCTTGGTGCCATTGGTTATACTTGCATGAAACTTTCCAGCGCATCTACTGATGGATAGTGGTCACTTGTTAACTTGAATATGATACTATTTAAGTATCTTTCCAGGGGTATGTGATCTTGTCAAAAGAGACCACCTGCGTTCTGACCAGATTCCATGAGTCAAGCTTCGCCAATTACAGACCAAAAAGAATATTCATGCATCAGAGTAACATTTTTAACTTACTTAATAAATGTGAAGCATCCCGATATAAATTAATTTTTGTTATGGCACCATTGACAATTGACAGTTGGTAATTTTGTATTAGTTTGTTTTCACATGATAAATGTTTTAGTAACTAGATAAATATTTAATCATTTAATATTTTTGATACACAGCTACATCGGTGTATGATTTGTATACTTTTGCTTAAATTAAAATTAATTTGTTTACTCCAGTCACTCTACAGTTTTATTGTACAGAGTATTGATAGTATTATATTATATTTTTTCGAAGTTTGTGTAGAAGTAAACTCAACACTATGCCTTTAATAGTTTTTGTTTAATAATTGATTCCAACGTTGATTATGTACAAAATAGGATATACGAAATTTTTTTCCTTCACAATAGCAATCATTATACACAATAGCATATTGCGTTTCAAGGATTTATCCCTATCCTCTTCAGCAAACGTAAAATGTATTTTAAACTTTAATGTTAAACATCTATGAACATTTAAAAAAATGTAGTAAACATATAGCGATTAATTCTCTGGATGAAATCATCAATCACAAGTGCAATGGTTGTAAGTTAAAAAACATGCAAACAATTGAGGGTTTAAGATAACTGGAGCAAACACCAATGATGTCAATGTGCAATACGAATGTACTGAATACTACATTCTCAAAATACCACGTCCTTAACCAACCAACGAAGAATGTTTGATTTTTTTTGCTATCCATTACTTTGTTGAGTTTGTTGTTAAATATTTAATAGTTTTTTTATTTTTACATGCTCAACCTTTTGCCTTAAGGCTTTAAATATCACAATTATTTTATTAAAATTAAGCCTTTTCCGACAATTTCATCCATTATTTTAATCTAAAGCGTATCTAATTGATCCAAAAAATATTCATACACTGTTATACACTGAAATGGATACATGAATATTTATATAATGTAGATACAGACATAAAAGTAGAAAAAATATCAGAATGCGTAATATTAACATGCTTTTTGTATAATATATAAAACACTCGTTGGATAGAAATAAGAGTATTGCAATTATGAGTATATTAACTCAGTTTTAAAATTTATTGGCTAAGAGCAGTTTTTAATAATTCAAATAAATTATTATTGTCTATTAGGCAGCCGCTGATAAACATACTAAAAGAGTGAATGCACTTGACTGGTGTCGATTCCACGCTGCAGTTATAGAGAGAAGACATGATAATTGCTTAAGCACCAATTCTGCTGGTTCTAACTTACTAATTATTCATTATTTTTTAACCTTTATAAGTTTTGTGTCTTTCTCAATATACAGATAAAAACTATTATAGTCTACATGTTTCATTTGTTTTTGCTTAATAGATGTTAATTAATACATAGATAAAATACCGAAAAGAAAACAATTCAGGTATTTTCGTTACGTGGACGAGTTAGGTCAAAAGGAACAAATGATCATATTTTTATTGTTAGTTATAGAAATATAATAATATATTATCTGTTTTCAGATTACCCTAATATGACTTCGCTAGTTACAGCTTGGAATTTTAATTAAATTTTCGCGACGGAACATCAAATTGAATCCGTACACAAACAAAGTAATTAGTATAATTATATGTTTTGTGACGTTTAAAATCCTGAAATAAGTAATAGTCACTGAAATTTACCTTCCTGATCCATTTAGTTCTAAATATAATGAGCACTTTTTTGGCTGATGCTGAGAAGTTAAATGGTTTAAATAAGTACCCGTAAAATAACTCGAATTTCTCTACAATGTTTCTTGATAAACGGCTTGAGTAACAATCAAACTATTTCAATCCACTGCAGAGGATTCCTACAGACGATGTTCGTACTTTATTAGTTAAGACACTCATTTTTCAATTATCTAAAAGGCCTACTTAGGTCAAAAAACAACTAAGATGTATTATATTATAATCTTTAAATTTTTAGCAAATAAAAATAAATAGTATAATTATACTATCTACAATTTGCTAAAAATTGTCTTTTGATATCTGCAATGCACATCTTATCAAGCACTGTACACTTTATATTTGCTAAAGTTTAAAATTTAAAGGCATATTTGGACTAAAAACTTCTATTTTATTAGTTGAATAACCTCTGTGCTCTACAGTGATTATGGCCAAAAAGAGAGTTTTTAAAGACCAGTGAAGAATAGCCTGTAGGGATTATAGAAATAAGAATATACGTTTACGTTAACCATTACTATGTCTATATAAAATATAAATAAATCTCTTTAGTGTTTTCTACGTGATTTTTAACATACCACAAATAAACAGGCAGCAATCATTGCATTTATATATGATAATTTATTATATAAATTCATATAATATAGGAGCAGAGGTGACTCTGTGGCATAAATTCGAATTTTTCTTCCGTTTAAAACGTGTTACGTAATTATGTTCATAAATGTGTTCTTATTATTTTAGCAATTGTGTGAAATTTGATATTTTTTATAAAATTTTAAATTAATATTATTAATAAGTTAGTTAATATGTCAATTAAATTCTTAAGACAATTGCTTTAGTTTTCAATGTAAAGAAGTATTAGAATGCGAATATGCTGATCACGTGCAGTATTCGTGATACAGCTTACATTTTTAGTTGTGAATACAGCAAAAGAAAGACGAAAACAAATAAGAATTTCAAACGTGAGTCATTTTGGGAAAGAGGAATTAGTGTGAGAGATATTTAGATCTGTACAAAATACTCTCTTAAAGACATAGGTTAATGTGAAATACTTAGGTAAGTTCCATACTCCATAGACACTATGCTCGTCAGCCCATTGTTACAATTTAGTTTGATTGGGGATCGGAGATAAGAAGAGAGGATTAATAATGGCCTTTATTGAAGTTGGTTGTTAGAATTATTATAGTTTTTTGTGAAAGCTTATACAATGATTTAAAAAATAAATAATAATAAAGATATGCTAGGGTAGATCTACAACATTAGTTATAATTCAGTAGGTAGAATTTACAGCATTATATTTCTTAGTATAAATAATAATTATAGAATACCTGTTGATTGTTTGGTTTTTCAAATTTCGAGGTAAAAAAAGCAGCGTAAAATTCATAACTAGGATTTTTAATAAAACTCACTAATTCTACGAAATTAATGTAAATGTTAATTATTTATCTTAATCTAATGTATAACGCCTCAAACGTAATACACATGAATACATTTTTATTGTGCTTGTTTAGACAAGAGAAATAGCTGGAGACAGAATAAAGCTCTCTATTTTTTTAATTAATACGTGGATAGTAAATTTAATAATGTAAGACATCCGATTAAATATTTTGCAGTGTTATAGATAGTAGAAGTGGCAGTCAATCACTTTGAATTTTCGATGTATGTATCGATCAGCCAACATTATTTATGTGAGCGAATCAATATTTAACTTATACATTTTCTTAGTTTTTTGGAAGGTTATGCATTATTAGAAGCTTCAGAATACTGCCCGAATAGAAACATAAATTTATTTAGTGAGTATATTTACACGTTTATCTTGTAATATTAATATACTTTCAAAAATGTGTTATCAATTTAAGATTTTACCGGTGATAATATTCAGTGCTTTCGTACTGTGCATTGACATCATTGGTGTTTGCTTCAGTTATCGTGACCCTCAATTGTTTACGAGATTTGAACTTAAAACCATTCTACTAGTGATTTATGCCTTCTTCCAGAGAGTTCGTTGCTACAGGTTTACTATATTTCTAAAATGTTTGTAGATTTTTAATATTAAGGCTTAAAGACTTTTTATTTATTGAAAAGGATAGGGTCATAAATTTCGGATATCCTATTTAAAAAAAATAACTTAGGAAACAATGTTTAAACAAACGATTAAGGCAGTGTTCAGATTACATTTACACAGATAAAAAAAATAATATAATACTATCAATAGGTAAACTGTAGATTGATTAAAGTAAAAAAGTTATTTAATTGCCATCATCCTACTGTGGTAACATTCAATGATGGGAAATTTTGTATTATTTTAATGTTAAAAGTAACTTTTTTAACGAAATCTATTTTGTATTTTCATTTACATGTGTATCTTGTGATACTAATATAATTAAAAAATATTTTATCAATTAAAAATTATATTAGTGGATTACGGAATATAAGATTATTTAACTAAAAATATAATCTGTCAGGTCATAACTTTCCTGATAAAGTTATTCGTTCAAAAGTATATCAAATAAATAATTCATTTTACTCTGTACTTAACATATACCCATTTAGATACATAATCCTGATCGTTTGTAAAACAATGTTGTCTCACACTCACAATATATATCCAGAAAAAAGTTAAAAGAACTTTGGTACTTCAAAATAATCTGTTTGTTATAGGCAAATATTTGTGAGTTTGTTGGGTTTTTTGTAGTATAATAGTTAACTTAAAAAATACCAGCGTTGTAATAATTGCTTTTAAATAAAGTGACTACTATGGAAAATGGAATTAGATATAAATTGGGATTAGATCCTCTGAGTTTGTTTGCAATTGTGTGGGGGGGGGGGGGGGTAGGGTATAGTAATCGGACCAAAGTAAAAGGCAGTGCCCAAATCTATAAAAGTTACTCTGAACACAATATGATTTTATGTTTTTACCCAAAATGTAGAAGTGGAAGATTGATATTATGTGAAATATATTCTAATCAATGATAAAGCGGAACAAAAGAGAATAAGTCAGGGACAAAACTTGTTCCTCCAAAATTTTTCTGGGCGGCTTATAAATGCAATGATTTGAAAAAAACCGTTAATGAAAGTTGTAAGGACATCTAATTGATAAAAATTCTCGAATGGTTTGAAAGCCAATTCGGTAGTGTGAAAATTAATTCCTTGCAACATTTATGTATCATAGGGAATCGTGGATTTTGTTAAAATTTTGAGAATGGGAAATGACGTTATATTGAATCACTTTATTTAAAGGCCAGTTATTCTGAAAAACTGTATATCTTACTTAGTCTTCTGGGCCATCAATTTGAAAAATATTAGTTATAGTTATTCAGCCGGAAGTAACTAAATTTTGTGTTAATATACGTCAGTATGTTTCCCTTAAACGACACGTGTTAAAATTTCGTAATGTTAATTCATGTTTTACTTAATTATTCGAAGACAATTTGGGTAGTCTATTACACGTCTACAATATTCAAGATCTAGTGAGTTACTGGTCAAAATTAGCAAATTATACTCATGCACAAGACTAGAATAGATTTCTCAGATATATTTAAGTTAAAATTCGGTTTTTTACATTTTATATGTCATTGAGCACAGAGGTTTCTAGGACAGTATGTTTTTGCCCAATGCAGTAATAATATATTGGTAAATTATTATGTATTAGTAACGGTTCCTTAGTATGAGCTGTTTGGTAAAATATTTTGTCAATAATACATCTTGTAATATGAACAAAATAATCGGTAACTGATAGTTGTAGTTAAGAAACGGCTGAATTAGGATTTTCTTTGAAAAACTCTACCTTACATTTACATACATTTCTAAAAAAACCGTAGCAAATTATATTTTATTCAATACTTAATTACTTCCTTACCATTAGAGCAAATCCATATAAACGAAAGAATCACTGCATGGGTCCCTGGTGGATTGCGTTAAGCCTCATATCATACTGAACCATCTCGACAAGGATTATGAACACAATGGAACAGAGACCGTTGTCCGTTTCTACTTATAAAAGCTGCATATATCAGCATATAAAGTAATTATACAATATTGTAAAATTAACACAAACTTGTGTGTTTAAAGAACTAATTATTCAATTAAATTATTTGTAAGCGTTATTGTAAGCATTATCTTGCATTATAATTCCAATTATGCAACTTAAATATGAAAATTATGTCTATAAACGAATTTAAACTTGTAATATATTATAATAAAGATATAGTTTTAAAATAGTTTATATACATAACTGTATGCAACTCACATCGTGATTCACAGAAACACAGACACTTTTTTTGTAAAACAATAACTGGAAAACATTTACATCCAGAGATAGGAGGACGGTGATGAGCATTAAGTAGTGAAAGGAGGATGTAATAAGGATATATGCCAACTCACCAATGTTGATATAGGTTCTCGCCTCACTTCATCCTAGGGGGGACCTTCCAGCTCGTTCAGGGCTTCCAAGGCTGCAGTGGGATCGTTGGAAAAACGGGTCACTTTCTGCTAAGAATAGTCACTGAAATCGGAGTGGGATACAAGTTTTGAGAGGAACCATCTGCACATCGCACACGAGGGGAATTCAGCGATTTACTATTTCCGCAACCACGTTCTCAAAGGGCATCGGGACCCAAGGCAACACTTCTACTACAAACCAGTAAGAGAAATGAAAACATCGGGGCTCAATACATAGTGCTCGAGGGTTTGTTGAGTAACCCTTAACAGACCATGTCATTTCCGACGGTACCTCCGGTACAAATGACTCCGTGAGGTTCTAAGGGACGCTCCTGGACGGCGGACAGACAGACAGACGGGACCACGTGATGTGTGCACCAAACATTATAAAGTGACGGTTAAATCGGAAGAGAGGTATAATGGTCATTATTTAAGCTCTCAGTTTATATACCTGGCGTAAAAAGGCTCTAAATTATTTCCGCGGGTATCAAAGAGTCTTCTAATAAATATTAAAAAATAAAACCTACTCTACTGAATACTGAAAACGTTATACACCAGTCCCCTTGAACTCACGCAGAATTTTAGTAAAAAAATCAGGCACTTAATAGCTACTTAAAACAATACTATTATGAATGATGACAGTAGAATGTCTTAGTGGGAAGTGGAAACGCCTTGACCGCAAGGCTGGCCGGGGAGTAGGCACGGCACGGGTGGTGCGGAGCCCCCGTCTGTTAAGAAGGGGTGGCCGGCTGCCATGTCGTCGTGCGGCACTCTGGTACATATAACCTTGGGTGCGTTCCAGTGCTTGCACCACACGGTTCGTCACGTCCATCTTGAGGGTATACAGGGAAGTTTGTGACCAAGAAAGGGTTACAGTAGAGTCACACCATAGGGTCATAGAGTCAATGATAAAATGTCTACTGATGATCAGCGTAATAGCTAACCAGCTGGGCTAAGAGGTGCGCGGGCACACAATTCCAGTATTGGTAAAATAACACGCTTAATAGGAGCGACACGAGTTTTTTTTATATAATTTGAGTTACCCGTACTTTTCGCACCACAAGTTCAATACGTCTGAGTAACCATTTTCTGACGCACCCGAAAACCAATGTATCTCATAATTATTGCAATATTCTACCGTAAAGAACGAGGTACAGATATGTGAGTGATACTTTGAAATTCTGACACGAAATAGTTCCACTTATTGGCAAGTTCAGTGGGGAGGGATTCATCCCAATCATTCACAGAGTAACTGCATAAACCATCTAGCGGTCATTATGCAGGGAGGAAGCCACAAGGATCATAGATCTTGGAGGCTAAGCACGTTACGCTTAGTACGGGTCTTAAAGGAGAAGTCTATGTTGTAAGTGAAGGAGAACTTTGACAATGTTTATATGTGTCATCATGATATCTAATTATTATTTTTTTAATAGTAATATTTATTTGTTTTATACGAGTTTTTAAAAATTAATAGGCATTAAACTCGTTATATTTATTGATTTATTTATTCTGTTTTCTCAAAAGTTATAGTACGACATTTCAGTTCGTACTATAAAATGTTTAATGTATTTTTTTACCTATATATTTCATCGAGTGTGGTTTTATAAATAAGTACATATGTTTTTATATACATATATTAGCTAAATCCTAAGATTTTGATGGTTGTGGCTAAAAAACACACTCATGACCAGAAATAACCTACATAGATACTGTTATTTGCAAAACAAATAGATCCAAAGGCTAGAAACATTAAAACTATTACAATTCAAATAATCTATGTATAAGCAATACATTAATCCATTTAAGGATTACATTTTTTATCCATAGAATGGATTTAATGCTGCTTGTATAGTAGTGTTTGACATATAAAAAAAACTAAAAACCCTCCTTTTTATATTTTGGTAACGCTGTAGTCGAGGAAAGCATAATCAAAGAGTATTCTTTCCATACAAGATTGGACCAAAGCGACTAAGCACGGGTGTTCTAGTAAGTTGTCTAGTACATTACATTTATCACAATAAAGATCAATCACTTTATAAAGGCGTGTTTCTAATGTAATTTAAAATTCTCGATATAAATTTACAGTAGTGATGTTGGTTAAATTAATAACAGAGCAAAACCTTAATGAGGTTTAGTTATTAAACGATTATTAGCAAATTACTACGGATTTCAATATACTAAAATCTTACATAATTTCGTAATGTTGTGAATGCTTTCACAATAAATAGAATTTTGTTCTTCACTTTGCTTTATCACCTTGTAATACTATGGATGTAAATATATCTGCTTTATGCTGTCAACTTATAACATAAAAATACCGTAACTCAGTATTTCCCTCAACCATATTCCATAGTTAAAATTGCTAAAGTGAGTAGCAATCTCAATAATAACCCTCATTGTCGTTCATCGCCTTCTTAAATTATTTTTGTTCAATTAGCATTTCTTGTTAACTTTCCATTGCATTATTCGTAAACATTACTTCCGTATATGTTCCAGCCTCTTCAATCAAAGAGGGCAAGAGATAGTACTCCCTCATGTATAGGCCAGCAACAACATTTAATACTAAGGGAGCTCCACTCCAACAGTTATCCTCCGCTGTAGACTAGACCCATCAATCCATCCTTCCACCAAAATATCTCGAAGTCCGATTAGTGACATCCATATGATTGTCCAGATAAAGGTGACACATCGGAGTTTGCTGTAAACTGTGTAGGTTCAGCTGGAAGCTTTCCTAATGTTTAGTGAAACATGTGATCACAACATAACATATAGTTCTGGACTTATATTGGAATTGTGGCTACTTAGTATGAGCCAGGTTTTAATAATTACCACATTTACCTGGGTTTCATTGCACTAGTTGCAAACAACGTACGTCTTCTATAACCGTTGCTGCGCCAAAATGCATCAACTAAACTGAAAATCAGTGAAGAAACAAAAAATATTGAAACAAGGAGGTATCGGTCTGGATTAGTGTAAATCCCCGACAACGGCTGGTGTAAAATCTTATGCTAACTGTTTTTGTCAAATATATTATGAAATAGGTTACATCTTTCAATATACTCCATTTTCTGAGCATCTCAGAATGAAATACATGAGTCCTGAATTATTATTATAAAAAAAATTATTTAAATACTACAACTTAAAAACTTCTCTCTCAAACAAGGAGCTCGCGAGTTCCTAGACCCAGCCAAAAATGCCTAAACGTAGTTAAAAATGTACTGTGAATAATATACTATGAACCAAGAATGCTCAACATCAGTTACAGGACAGGTCGAAATATAAAGCTTTATTACTATCAAGCTTACACTATGCATTCACACTATACATTTTAACAAACTTAATATAGTAATAAATTCAATTAAACATATGGTTGTGCTGCCATTAAACCATGTTTCCACAGAACAGTTGATTACAGTTAACAGTCTCTTTCAATTAATATTTCACAGTTTTATAGATCATGATAAGATTTATTTACTGTTTATAGACCAGTGGGGCGTAGCCCAGAGGGATTTTATAAATATAAAATCCCTATATTTATCCTAGATGGACAACTAAGAACGTCCATGTAACATTTTGATGCAATCGGTTAAATTGTTTACTCGTGAAAGCAAAACAAACAAACGACTGCACTTTCGCATTTTTAATAATTAGGATTAGGATTATAATTGCATAGTCATCAACGTCTCAGCTCTGTTGAAAATATAATATCCAATATTACGTAGAGCAGACTTTTTAATTTTTGTTCTTGATAAAAATAGATAAAATAATACTTTACTTCCAAAGAGTTTGTTATTTATTCCGCCACACGATACAAAAAAGAGAAAAGTAACACGAAAAACTTGTCCCGGCTTGTTTGTCAAACTGAGCGCTTTAATGTTCAGCTTTCAAAAATGATTAAATTAGATAAAAACCACAAAAACCGTTTGTTGCATTATTATGTTAGGAATCTTGTATCTCAGCTATATGTGGAGGTGCATGCGTTATTGTTAAGGAATACTTACCAGTGGTTCATGTAGGTTCGTTGGGTTTTTAATGGTTAAGTTAACTTATATTTACACATATTATATTGCAATTTTCATAGATTAGGGCTTGTATGTTAACCAAATATTTTTTGAAAATAATAGAATATGTTCCTTTAAATTTGTAATAATACGATAATATGGGGAGTCAGTATTAAAACATTTAAACTGAAAATTGTTTTAGTCCTTTAGTTTGTGTATCAATAATTAATTTATCGATTGCAGCTTTTTTATAAATTAAGAAACAGAATATCTAAGTATACATCTTAGATAAGCAAACAAAGGTTTGTTGCAATAATTAATAATAACTTTATGTGGCTGAGTTCATAATTTTTTAATTTGAATCTAAATGGTTTATAATAAATTTAGATTTAAAATATTATCGTTATTTCATTGGACTTGAATAATTAAATGAAAGTATAATTTTTACACTGTAGAGGTGTAGTTAGCTTAATTGGTTAAGTATAAGCTAAGTTTAGTTTGTTGAGGAGATGAAAATAGTTAATTTATATTTATTTTGTCTGTATATCCACAAAATATCTCGACAGCATTCTAAGGTATAAATTATACATGAAACTTCATTTAAATTTAAGCTATATTATGTTTAATAATGATACATGTTCCTCCATGGGAATCGGCTAAGTATTAGCTAATATTTTGAAATTGTTCCTCTGGGTAACCATGGTAAGAAAGGGAAAATTGCAGAATAAATGCATTTATAAACAAACTGAATACAATAAAACGATATATTAACAATTACCATTAAAACTATGCGTTGGTTTTCTCGAAATAGATTTCAACTGAATACTTCAAACTGAAAGAATCAAATGAAAGAAACATACATGAAAATTCACTTCAACATAGATAACAACGATGATAGATTTCAACATATGTGGACATTACAGAGCGTCACTAAAGGCTATCGCGCAGTACAATGCCACATTTTCTCTTGTATTTGCACTAGGAATATAGAAATTTCTTTTCTTTACGAGTAAGTCTGTCCACAGGACATCTCAAAAATGAAATGATCCATGGATATGAAATTTCTCATGCAACAACAACGAAGCTTGTTACGCAGCATATGGTTTCACAACAAAGGTTCCGGCATACCTTTATTTTGGAGATAATATGAATATTGTTTAGTGCTGCAATTGCTGGACACGTGTCATGAGATTGGAAGAAACGCGTGTTCAATAAATGATATAAAACAAAAAGGACCACACAGATACTGTAATGCAAAATTTAATGAGACCTCTAATTACGCATTCGCACAGACATTTCCTCTCGTGTTAGTCACGAGACTAAACACTTACAGAGCTTTTGTAGAGTATATTGGAGCATACCGTTACAATGAAAGTATACAAGGGCAATATGATTTGCTCTCTAAGCGCGGAAAATGTATTACTATTCCAGAAAAATATATAATACTCTGCTTTATAAACCAAGAAACTGAAGAAACCCTGTACATTTATTAAATACAGCTAGTACCACGTTGAACCACCTATGCTCGGACATCTCAGGAAAAAAGCAATCATCGTGATCTCATATTTATTCTAAATTCTAACAGCCATAAATTAAAATATTAAAGTGGGATACACGCGAAGATATCTAGTTAAAAATGTGTTTCTTTAAATGGAATATATTTAATAAAAGTTGAAATTTCTTTAAATTAATTTATGATAGTCAACGAATTGAGTGCCATTTTCCGTTTCAAACAAAACCTGAATTTTTCATAAAATCGATAGAGAAATCTCCACTATAAAAGAAAAAGATTGTTAGACACGATAGTTTAGGTCACATTCAAAATGGGGGATGGGTATCATATCGGTTAAAATATGAATTTATATATTTTTGTATTATAATTCCTTAGCTTCACATAATTGAACCAATCACGCACACCTATAACAATTTATTCGCTTCAGCTAACCATATACAAACTCCTCAGAAAAGTCATAATTTGCTTTATCTGACGATTCTATAAATATTATTTATGTGCCCAGCATCCGGTTTTAAGCATATTAAACTAGAAAAAAATATTATCTGATAAAAGTTATTGTTATAGATGTTTACCTGTATGAAAATTAATGGAAGGGAGTAATTTTTTTGATAGAATAATATATATCTCCAATTCAAGAAAAACCAAGTGTCGTGCTTATACAATGAAAAAGGCTCTCGACTCCTTGATCACGACACATTTGTTGGCATATTAATATAACTTGTATACAGCTATTTATGACTATGCCTAAATCTAATCCTACACAATATTAGCCATAGCTGTTATCTAATTGTTTATTCCAAGTTTTCTAGTTGCTCTGTAGTAGACATAAAATTAAAATTAAAATATGTTCATGTTTTAAAACGTTACACTTGTGATATATAATCACAGTAATCTATCTTAAGTTCAAAATGTCTTATTCTAAGAGATAGGGTTATACGATTTCACTAAATATTTATATGAATTTGACTAAATAGCCCGCATTTTATGTATAATTATCGTGAGAGTTCTCCATATTTGAGAAAAATGCTTAAATTGTAACTTATTGATAGATCTACGAAATTAGTCTAATTATTATATAGTGATATAATTGAAATATTCATCTAATGTTAAAGTGCATCGTGAGGATATACGAGGATATATGAGTTTATCGATGTTTAATTAATGCTAATTTATAGTACTAATTTATAGTAATTGTGGAGTATTTTCTTAAATTAAAATTTTAAAATATAAAGATAAATTCAAAACTAATTTACGCAATTTTAAACGTATTACTCCTTAAACGTGATTATTATTACACACCTCAAGAATATTACGCACACTTGAAATAAATATTAAATTTTCTTCTAACTATTAGTTTTAAACATTATATGAAACATTGGAATCGGATAATGTAATACAGAATATAAAATAAAGGAAAAAATTAAAAAATATTATAAAAATATAAAGCATTGCTGTATTAAATATGAAACGTAATATATCGTACATTTAAAAGTAACATTTTACATTTACTGTATACATTCATGAAAATCACAATTTTACAGTTATTTTAATATACATATTTTAATTTAGAAAAAATGTTGTAATAGATACATCTGATAATAACCCACTATTATTATTTTTTTACATTTACAGTTACTTAAGAATATTCAATGTAAAATATTTCGTTGTATTTCAATTAAAAATATATATGGTTCAAATTTATTCATAAAATAGTTATAATTAACGCTTAATTTATATAATGTTTTAGACTTTTACCTACCAATATATTCCATTGACTTTCATCACGTTAGTATTTCTAAAGGAACGAAAAAAATCATCCGTTCTACTAAAACTTCTATTCTGAAGTACCATAGAAAATTCAAGTGAAACTATATGATAACACTTTAAAAACCTAGCCTGAGATGGCAGATTTGAAATTTATATAATAGTAAGGCTGAGGTTATGAAGTTAATATTTTGAATTTGACGTGCTCATGCCCTTCGAATAATGAGTTGTAGGACCAGCCCACTTTTAATTGACTCATTATAAAGGTAAAGATGTTCTTGAAGTAATCAGATCCTGAGCTAAACGAAACATGTATCTAATACGAGTAGCGTTATCCCACCTTATTTTTAATATTGATAAAAAAAGAATAGTTTACTTCCTATATTATTTGACATTTAATTTACATACTTTATAAAATTATGCGTAGAGTATAATTTAATGCTTATTACGAAAGTATTTTAAGATTTCAAACAATTGTATTTTGTATTTATAGCTAGAAATAGAATAAAATTACATGCAGTCTCCTTGCTATATACGTTAATATCGGAAGTTTTTGTGACTTTCAACTCAATTGATAGGAGTTACATAGTTAAGATAAATTGTGTTGTGTTCGCTTTGCTTATTACAGCAATAATTAACGATACACAAATGAATTTCACACTTTTGTTGCGTAGAAGTTTGCATCATATTCATTTTCATTACATATGTTAACAATTTAAAAATACGCTTCGGAAATTAAAAACTGTTATATTATTAAGATGTTAAAACATATAGCTGAGATAATAATAATAACATATTTTTACATGCGGCATATTCACGTTTTTACAATCATACTACGTTAAACTATACTATAAAATTGTGTTTTCTTCCGTAAATTATGTAAAGTAGAGTAATACACTTATACACTTTTATTTATATCACTTATGACGGGATACGACAGTAAAATTAGTACACTTGGGTATTGTCGGCTTGGCATAAAGTATTATTATCGGAAAACAACAAAAGTCCTCGAACATGTAAAATCTATGTACCGTAAACATGCCAAGAGCAGAGTATTTGGGTCACTGATAACTTAGATGCAGTTTTACTGTTAGAGTTTCCGATCACCAAATGTTTCAGTAAAACACAAAGAGAGTTATAAATCAATTAGATTATTATAAGTATTTTTTCAAGACTATTTTGTTGCATTATTTGTTATATAATATTATAAATGGTATAATATATATTATATATACGATACTATATATAGTTTTGTAATAATCAGAAGTTTATAGAACAAAGTCTATTCGAGCCGTATCTGGAACCAATGCACTGAGAATACCCAATAGCTTTTTCCCCTATTACCTAAGGTTACATTTTCAGCCAACAAAATTGTTTAAAAATTGCTTCGGTCAATTCCACAGTGTGGTGTCGAATCTGCATTCCACGTCAGGCGGTGTGAGTGGGTCGTTAAACGTACAACAGTGATAACGTGAGACGCTTTTCTTCACAATCTGTACCAATTCTTGTAATATATGTGAGGTGTGCTTCGTAATAGAACCTGTTTATCCAGGAGATCAAAAATGTGCTCATCCGCCAATGGCTGCTGACAGTCCTCATGCCTAAAAGGTCCACACACTTTCAGCGGTCCTTTTGCTGTGATCCACGACGAGCAAACCGAGAAGTGCTGAAGGGGACGAAATTGCTCTGTATCATCCTGAAGAAGTCTTAGAGGCTCACTTCAGGGACTGCTAGTCTCTTAGCGAGGGTTGCACTGGTGTCCCGCCTCCCAAATGTGTCTTCCCTCATGTGCCTCTACTGCCTCTTCTGGAATCTCTATTCTTCTGGATACCATTTACGACCTGATGGGGTCACGTGTAAAGTATTGCGTCTTTCAAACCTATCCCGCCATGTACTTGCCTTCGTTTTCAACGTTTCCCTGATGGTTTGCGCGAGCCTGTAAGATTTCGACGACTATACTGATTGACAAGAAAGGGCAGGCAGAGAAAATCTTGGACAGCCGTCCTATCGCCTTACGCATCACCTGTGTGGTAGACTCTTACGTAGTCTTACCAGCCTTATCTCTCGGAAGGTTTCAACGAATAGTCTTCTACCAGGAGTTCAGAAGATGTGCTGAGAGGTTATCCTCGCAGAGTGCTTTCTCCAGCATATCATTCTGCTCTTTGAACTCTTCAATGAGAACCATAGGAGTGAGGGAGAGCATTGAGTCGGTTAGCTGGATCTGGATGACGCGTTTTTGCTGAAAGTGCTCCACCCATCACTCTTCTCTGCCGGACTGATCATCGATTACTTGCGGCCCAACAAAGACCTGTGTCATGATAGTGCCACATCCATCGGGCTCAGTAGAGGCGTCATGGTTGGGATTATTTTGGTGTGGGTGTTTAGCACGACTCTTCCTTGTAACCACCCTTCCTGTTGAGCCTAATGATGGAGTTTGCGACATGAATCAACCCCTAGTTTGTAATGGTCATACTATGCACTAAAAAATTATTTAGCATTATGTTTTATCTAGCAAAATTTAATTTAATTATACCTAAAAATTATTTTATGTTTGATAGAAGTAGTTTTGAGCTGATAAACTGCTTTTCGAATCAAAATGAAGTAGATTATTACATCAAGTGTTCAAGTGTTCTAGTGATTCAAACAATAAAGTAATATTTGTATAAAAATAAAAACAAAACGAGGAAATATGATGCACTGTAGTCTGAAAAAAAAACATAAAAAGGGTTATATTAATATAAAAACTTAAGGTATTTAAATAACACTAAAATTGGAATAATATTTTTTGTAAAATGCATAACTTAATTGTCAATTACTTGTGTCACAATTAAAATACTATGTACGGAAAATAAAGAAAGTCTCTCTCTCTCTCTCTCTCTCTCTCACACACACACAGACACACACAAGGATATAATTTCTCTTACAACAAGTGATACAATATAGTTTTTATAGTGCTCCTAATAAAGCCAATGGGAGTATAAAATACTATTAATTAAATTCATTAATCACTAACCCAATAAAAACGTTATATCGTTTCTTGAAATGGGATTTACACTTTTTTCTCTAGTTTTAGTTATCATGAGTGGTAGTGCACTTATAAATTTGTAAATATGGAATAACGTGAAACATTGAGCCGATAATTTGCCAACTGGTTCAGATGATAACTGTTTCACTGTCAGAGATTGAGTCGTGAGTGAACATCGAATAATGGATGACGTAACATCATCAATAATTAGTTCAGGGTTTAACGTATCGGATATGATTTGTGACATGATGTGGGATTTGTAATGTAGTTTAACTATAGTAGAATTTGATATATTAGCTTGATTACTTATCATAATTAACTTATATGTATGATTTCATTACATTTCTCATACAATAAACCTACTTATTAATAGTTAGGTCTAATAGTTTTAAAATAATGCATGTATAATTATACCACATTTACCATGTTTTATGATGTAAAAAATACTATACTTATTTTGCTACGTTTCAATATATAACACACTTTTTTAAGTCATTGTTAAGTGGAATACTTCAAACGTAGGTTTGACTGTACATCTTAAACACCCATTTCCTCATTCTACACTAAGAGACAAGTTATATCTTGATCAGTGAACATAACAACGTTTATCCCACAGCTAGTACACGTATTGCTGCTCATATACAAGCAAAACTGAAACTTCAGTGAGAAGGCGATATGGGGTACTAATATACACAAAGTTCCCAAAATATAGTGTGTAGTTCTCGAAACACTATACTTTTCTCTTAGATACATATTTAACAAAATAAAGTTGCGTGTCACAATAAAGTATGTATATTGCCAACGGACAGCCATAAACTTTTAGATCTGTGACAACAATCTTTTGTTTCTTGTAGTAAATAACTTACGGTAATATAGATTGCGAATCTTGATTATTCCGCTACAGTGTTGTTTTAGATAACGCAGTTCACAGTGCAAGTTCAGAGCATGCTACGCTAATGTTCACAGGGATGTTGCTGCTTGCATGGAAATTTCTCTTGAAGTGCAAACTTTGTTAATATGCGGTTGATGTCCTACCTGGGATTACCACTTACTGGGCATATTATGGCACTTAATGGTAAATATATATATATATATATATATATATGTGTTTGTGTGTGTGTGTGTGTGTGTGTGTGTGTGTGTGTGTGTGTGTGTGTGTGTGTGTGTGTGTGTGTGTGTGTGTGTGTGTGTGTGTGTGTGTGTGTGTGTGTGTGTGTGTGTGTGTGTGTGTGTGTGTGGTTTTTCTGCATGCTTAATACCGGTAATACATACCTAAGTAAATATTTATAATATAAATAAAGGAAACTGGAAAACATATATTCGTCTGCAATGCCAAATTGTCGTAAGAATTATTATAATTCTATGACATTGATAATTCAAAAGCTTTCGAAAATCTTCTGATAATGTATTTGAAACACCCACATGGTGTTCATTGTGTTTAGAGTAACGAGGCTATGTGATAGAACTTATTTAAACAAGAAAATAATTAGTAAATTTCATTTTAGCAATACCAAAAAACTTTTCATTGTTACACTGTGCAGCATATTTTAAAAAAGGTATTCCCTTTATAAAAACTGTGTGTTGTAATGACCCCAAAAAATTTAAATTTTGAATGGGTACACATAGCAAACTCGTCAGTCTTTCAGTATGATAAATGTCGTGACATATACTTGATGTACATACTATGCACTATATTTTATGTATATAATTGTAACAATTAAATAGATGGACCGAACTGCTGAACCAATTAAGTTAACATTTCTTAATATTTAGTTTAAAAACTTAAATTAAATACAGTTTTATGTATGTTTCCACATTACTAAGAGGATCCACTCCACTTTAATTTTAATACGTTGAAAATGGTGAGGGAGTTGTAGTAAAAAAACACTGAAAAACTTGGCTGAGTAAATCAAAGCTAAGATGTTAGTAAGTACTAAACATTAATATAAAGTTTTAATTGAAGTCAGCAATACATGATGCTCGTACAGAGTTCGGAAAACAGTAGTGGACATAACCATAAATTTATTTATAAATTGGCAGATGCTTCCTATTATTTAGGTATTTTTTGTCCAAAAAAGGTGGCGTTTTCTACATATCCGAATATAAAAATAAAGGAATGTAAACAAACACGCATATTGTTCCAAAAACTTAAAAGTAAATATTCTACTCAGAGAATCTTTAAACGGATTCAGAAGTAGATTGTAAATACATTTTATCACCTTAATAATCAAGGGGTTCAAAAGTTTAATACTATCTTCTGGATCAACCAGCATTAAATTGTCTCAAAACGTAATATAATAGTTAATATAAAACTCGAAGTTGGCTATAAATGAGAATGTAGCAATCAGATTAACGCGACTGTAACAGATTATCACTGACATGTGTAGCTGACAGTCACAGATTGATAACAACGGTTTGGTATATGGACAGGACATACCTGTACACTTAGTAATATAATGCACATGATAGAACAACACTGCAAAAGTGTCAAACCATCTACATTTGTTCTGAAATAACAAACATTTTTTTAACTGAAGATGTACAGGAGATTTACGATAAAATTCCGGACGAGGAATGATTTTATTGGATAACAGAATTTCAAACTTTAAATTCTTTTTAAATTTTAAACCTAAAACGCTATGTTTGAAGGATTGGAATCCAAAATCCGTTATAGTTATCTGGAGACAAAATAAAATTTGTTAACCAAATATATATTTTTATAAATACAATTTCTTTTATTTAATAATATTTTAGCGACAGATACTGCGCCACATATATTGGTTAGTGCGATGCAGCTACCAAGTCTTAGTAGTTTAAGAGCCCAGGAATGAGATATTTTAGCAGCCCAACAATATTTTTAAAGAGCTTTTTTTAATGTAATTTAAAAATATATAAAATGAAAACTTAATAACTACGTACAATAGTTGCAAAATTTATTTAGGATTACAGGCAACTTATACTACTATAAAAGATATTCTACTGCTACATTGAGTTCAAAAACTGGTGTTTGAAATATCAAGGACTCAGTGAAGTTAATTATTTTCATTCTGAAGTTAATATTTTAGAAGTAAAACTTTTTTTGAAAATATTTAAAAATGTTCCTCGTCTCGTATTCATATGAAGCAAGTGAAATTTGGCGTGAATTTGCAAAGCAGTATATCTGTCGACGTTGTGTTCACCGCTTCTTTTAGTACGGTGATCCCCCTCTTGGTCCTCTTGTGTTGTAGATATACTCAGCATTCTTTATTGCGGAAATTTTAACGCCAAACAGAAATTTATTAGTTGTTTTAACCTGCTTGTTGTTCGGACTTTTTGGGTCTCCAATTTAGTTCTATGGGCGATCGTAAACACAGCTTTTCCCAACCGTCGAAGCTCTATAGCGACTTTATAAACCATGTATGCTGTTCTTATAGATATTTCTGTGAACAAAGTTAATGTTGACCGTAGATAACCATTATAAGTGACTTTAGATAACCCTAAACTGTTCAAGCGGTGTATCCGATTCAGTGCCTTGCAGAGTGTAGTTAAAATAAGTAAGCTATGCAGTGTCTATCTAGGATATCAACCCCTTTTCACTGTAACTAACTGTTATTTTTAGCTCACCGAGTATAGCATTTACAAGAAAGGTCTGCGTCACACCATGTAATCCATAATAGGGTTCGCTCAGGCTGCATGCAACATTTCAAATGTATTACTGATTTTATTCACGACAGATGTTTTGCGGACATGAAGACAGATCCTTGCAGACAAAACAGGAATGGTATCAGCGTATCGAGTAACAGTTTCAATGGAGCTCATATCAATTCCATTGTTGAATATTTACCATCGTAGAACAGATAATTTTTTATGTAAAAATGAAATGAATTGCAAAATGTCTATAGGTCAGCTCGTTTGTGTGGTATCGTACGGACATACAGACACGTATGAACTGTTTCTATCATCGAGTGATAGGTTTGGTAACACTCAACCAATAAACTTGTGAGGAAGATTAACTATTGTCCATCCGTTATCAGTTAAACTGTTATCTAATTTTTGACCGTCTGATCCGGTTTTAATTTTTTTTGTATTTTTGTATTCTTACATTTATCATACACTTATTAAACAAAATTTGTGTACAAGTTAGTTGTTATAAAATCTATGGCAGTGTTTTTCAAAAAAGTGTTACAAATGTTTTAATTTTAGTCTTTTTATCAACATTTACTAATGAAAATAAATTATGCACTATATTTATAGAGGGTAAAAGTACACAAACAAAAATTAAATACAATAAAATCAGAACTGGGATAATTTTAGTCCACTATTTCATTCAATACTTTAAACATTTTTTCGCACGCCTTATTAGTATCATTACCCATCTGCGAGGGATTTTCGTTAGTAGCTCTTTTATAGTCGATTTATGATTTTCTGATGGGAGTTTTGCTCTTTATTAATCGTAGGTTTCTTGTACAGGGATTGTATAGATATATTATAAAAAAGGGTACAGTTCAGAGTAGCCTGTGTTCTTCAATATTAATATTATTTAAAAGTTACCAGTAATAACTGTTTAGTAGAGAACAGTTAGTATAATTTTTATACATCAATATATAAAGCTTTTAACAAAGATTTTGGGGAAACATAGTTAAATTACAAGTTGAACTTTGAGTCTGTACCAACAGTAACAGGTTGTGACAGAAGTGGTACAAAGACTTTTTCAGGAATTTTTCAGTTCAGTTTTATTTAGCCTCGTTAATTTTAGAGAAAAGCATATTCTACTTTGAATTAAATTATAAATTATATTTTATTTGAGTTTCATATGAAAGGACAATTTTTAGTTTGGTTTTATTTTTGAAACAAGAGGTTAACATTTATTTAGTTTATTTTATATGAAGGAAAAAACTTTTCTTAAAACAACTTTGCAACAGAATCAGTTGTGTAAAATTTTTGGAATTATATTTAAATATCTGAAAAGTACAAGTATTGGTTTTTTAAAGTCAAAATAAATGAACCGCTAATTAATAAACAGATTTTAAAGTGATTGGAGAAAAGTTTTCTTGTATTTCTACCCTAAAGAATATAATGATTTAATTTTTAAATTAGATAGTTAAGTACAGTTAAAATAATAAAAAAACAATGTAAACGGATTTGGTAAAACTTGCGGATCTCCACTAATCATACAGCTTTAGTAACCATTTGAAATATGGATGAATTTGTTTCTTCCGTTTTATGTTTATTCTATCAGATCTTTGGAAAACTAAGATGGGAATGAACTTTTTCTTTCTCTTATTATCGGGCAATACTATAACGTTTTTAAAGCATTGTATAACTAAAAAAATAAAGCTTCGAGACACATCGTAGAAGAAATATCAGAATGAGGCTGCAGCTGCATTGAATTATTTACTTTTTCTATCTGTTTAATGGTAGACTGAATAGTACTTCGATTTCTATCTCAAGATACTCAAAAAATCTATGTATTTTTACAAATAATAAAATAAATTTTATTATTTTCATAAACACGATAAAAATCTATTTTTTAGTGATGTTCTAACAGCATATCGCCATAAAGAAAACTAAGTAGTATAGACGTTATTGTATGTTAACTCTGTAGTCGTGGAAAGCCTAATCAATGAAAAGTCTTCTTGTAGAGCTATATAGGACCAAAGGGTCTAAGTATAAATATTTCAATAAGATATCTAGTAAATCATAAAATTAATTTAGAATACATTTATGGATATATATTTCTGACAAAACTAAAAGATTCGTATCATAAATTTGCTATCGTTATGATATTTGTAATAATAGGGAAATAAATTAACTATTTTTAGTTTTTAATCAGTTATTAGAAAAATATTACGTTTCTATAAATACTGAAAACTTAACGTACAATAAAAAGGAGTTCTGGTTTTCATTCGTTTTATCTCCTTGTAACGTTATGAAAACAAAAATCTTTGCTTTATGACGTCAAATTTTACAAAGAAACTACCGTAACTCAATATTTCGTCATTATTGACAGTGGAAGACAAATTCCCCTCGAGATTTCAGAGATACTTTGCAAAATTAAAGTTACAATGAAGATTAATCACTTCTTAAGAGAAGAGCATTAATAACTTGAAGAGGCGTTTACAATAAGCTGCACATTCTTCTCTCAGAGTATTACATATAATGTACGTTTTTTGTGTACACAGTTTAAAATTAACTATCACCAAAGTTAAAACTTTTAAATTGAGTAGCAATATCAATAATAAACCTCACTGTGGTTTATCGACTTCTTGAATTTTAAAAAAAATTGGGAATTCATGTTAGCTTCTCATTTCTCTTAAAATGCCTTATGTACGAAGTTATAGGGAATTCAAAACTGGTAAGGTTGGGGGATGCTTGAGATCTCATTTGAAGGGATAGCGAACCGTAATATGACTAGAAGAGGAGGAGGACGTATCTGTTCTAACTTCTCCAGTCACAGAGGGTAGGAGAGTAGTATCTCATGCAAACGCTAGCAACAAACTAACACTAAGGGAACTGCACTACCTCTAACAGTGATTCTCCGTAGTAGATCAGACCCATCGATCCATCCTTCCACACTAATATCTATAAATTTACGATTATTTAGATTAAATTTGTATAAAGGGCTTATTTAATTTAATTTCAATACACGTTGAATCACAAAAAGTACTTGCTCCGCCGGGACTCGAACCCGTATCTCTCACTTGGCGGGTGAATGTGCTACCATTACTTTTTGTGATTCAATTTTTGTAGAAATTAAATTTACGATTAGTTATATTAAGATTTTAAATAACAATAGAGTTGCCCAGATGTAGGCAACACGTCAGATTTTGCTTAGATTAAACTAGAAGCCATCCTAATGTTTAGTGAAAAACGTGAGCACAACATAACGGATCTGGATTACTATAAACCTGGTATTAATAAATAACATATTTTCTTGAGTTTCATAGTATAAGTTGCAAAAATGCATTCTCATATAACCTTTACTACACCACAATGCATCATCTAATCTATGTATCGGTAAAGAAGCTAGAATCACAAAGATTGAACCAAGAAGGTAGAAAGGTAGAAGTCCTCCACCGCAGTTGATATTAAGTCGTAAGACATCAGTTTTTGTCATTAAATTAAGCAATAAGTTATATTCTTACAATATATTACATTTTCTGAGCACCATAGTGTATGATTCCTAAAATAGTATTATGGATGATTCAAATTATAAAGCTTCCAAATTTTCTCATAAAAGAAAAAGCCCACGACTTGGTAGATTCAATGAACTTAAAATTTAATTTGAAACACGTGTCCTTAAATATAGCAAAAATGAAGACATATCCAAGTAACTCCTTTATTTCAAGTGACTTGGTCACGACAAAAGAAGTAAATAGCAAGATGCATTGAAGTAGCTTACCCAATGTTAACTCCTGGAGTTTGAGAAGTAATCCAGTTGTATTTATTTATTAAAACTCAACATGAGATTCGAATTATTATAAAACATTTATGGAACCTTCCACTTCAGCAAAGTAACTTAATTACATTTGTTGATAACTTACTGAAAAACGTCATATAATTGTGTTAGTTTCTTAACGAATATGTATTAGCGATTATCTCGTTGCCATAACAGTTGTCTATTAATTCTGTGTACATATTTTATAATTGTTTTGATGTTATTAAAACATGTTCATTTAAGATAATATATTTATATTAATATTATCATACCATGTTTTTAAATTTTGTATCTCCAGATCTGCGTGTCTTGCGTAATAACTTGGATATGCACATTGTACTAAGCGGGCATACAAGAAAGCAAACTAATGAACGCCTTTTACAGAAGAAGCAAAATGTCGTTAATTATTAAAATAGCCTATTTATATATTTTATAAAAAATAAATTTAAAATTACATTTCTGAATTCCCTATAAAAATTAAAAATGCATGGTCTTATTTTCAACATATAACTTGTATCCAATATCATATAGAGAAAGTATGTTTATTTTACGTAAAATACCTAAAATGCTACTTAACTTGCACGGAGGGCATTTTATTCTGTTACTTGATGGACACAGTAACACGTAAACCCTTTCCGGCTTGTTTTTAAAACTGACCACTTTGATGTTCTGCTTCTGAAAATGAATCATTTAGATGCAAATATCCGATGTTTGATGCATTATTAAGTTGGATATTTTGTACCTCATCTTTAAGGAAAGTAATCAAATAAACCTCAAATTTAATTTAATAATAAGTCTAACAGTCACAAATCCATAGATTTAAGTGGGAATCATATGAATATATCTAGGTACTCATTATTCTTTTATATAAAGTTTACCAGAAGTCGAGAGCCACTTTTCGTTTTAAAAGGAAAGCACACTATTTAATTTTTCTTTAAGACTACTGAGACCTAGTTATTATAATTATACGATAGCAATATAAATTTAATACTCATCTAACGTTAATTTAAATCACAAGGCTTTATTTAAGTGTAGTTTATAGTAATCGTGGACTTAATACTCAAATGGCAATTTGAACATACAAACACGTTAATAAATAAAAACAAAATTTACATAGCGTTTAAACTTACATTTTAACATCATTAAATATATCAAAAAAATTACGTATCCTTTGAGAAAGTATTATAATTTCTAACTTTTATTTTTTAACTTTTTAGAACGATGGGAATCTGCTGATTTAAATTTTAAGGTACCATTTTATGTTTTACTCTTTAATATATGGTCTAACGGGACGAAGTTCTGAAGTCAGACAGTAAATCGTTTCTTTAATGCGCAATATTAACCTATTAACTAAATTTTGCGTCTGAAATAAAATTTAAATTTACACTATAGATAAATTATTTATTTATATCCGGTTGATCGAGAGCACAATGTAGCATGTGATTGTTATAAATGCAATTAGAAATGCAATATATCGTGTGCAACGTATATGTCAATGGGTGAACCGCAATATTATTTGTGTTCCTTGAGTAAAGGTATTGCAAACATGCAAACAACTCTCGTAGCAACATCTAAGCACGTAAGCGTTTAATATAAATTGATACCAGTTGTTGCTCATGGGTTTTACGTTTTTATACTTTAAGAGTGAGTGGAGTGAGAGTGTATGTGGGAGAGAATAGGCTTGCGTGTGCTCTCGTTTTCAATATTTAAAGTGTATTGTAAGGAAATTAATGATAATCATAGATAGCTGCTAGTAGAAAATTGATTATACACTTACTTAAACACTTTGGTGTGTCTGAGAAACGAAGATATTATCTATTCTGTTAACACCTCTATATTTTAGTATATATTGGAAAATGCACGTAAAACCACACACAATAACTTTAAAAAGTTACCCTGATTTGGCAGAATGCTTTTGTATTACCAGATCTATTCCTTGTGCCACATGCTAAGGAATGTACTCCATTATATCCACTTCCCAATTAGAATAATTTAAGACGTTGAAAATATAAAGGTTTGGCATAGGTGGAATTTCAAATAGGTAGTATAATTTAAATGCAATTTCCTTTGTATTTTTGTGTAGTATTATACGTATTATGTGATTTTGAAGTATTGGTTTGAAGTATTGGTTTTAATTGATACACTCAATTTATAAAGTTATGTGTAAACTATTTTATAATTTTTATAAAATATAATTGATAAAATTTCATGTCAAATGTAAACATTTAATTTTTTTTAATAACTGGAAATAGTGCACATTTACATGTTGTTATCCACAAGAGCAACGTGTTATTTTCTTATAAACGATAATATTTTCTCTATAATATAGACATATTATATTAAAACGTTTTAAGATTTTTGGTCTTTTTATTCATTTTTTATTTTAAAAGTTCGTGGATATGAATTTAATGTAATTTAATATCATAATTTATAAACTTCACTATAAAATGATCCGTTGTACATCTCGTATAAAAAAGAAACAAAAGTCTTCACTTAACTTTACTATAATACTGGAAATATTTCTGACTTTAAACCCAATTCCTTAGGACTTAAATGACTCGTTAAGATACATTGTATAAAATCATGTGGTAAAGCAAAACAAGAATTTTTTACACTCAAATAAGTTTAACACTTTTACTATGCAGAAATCTAAAGGGTGTTTCGAAATATCCCAAACCTTGCTTAGAGAGACTGGTTCCAGGATAGAGAGAAGAAAATGCGAGATGAGTGCGAGAGATACACCCTCGCCTGGTGATCTTCTCATGGATAACTCTAACCACACACTCACCAGGCAAAATAAAGATATATCAGTTTATTGTAGAAGACTCGCATTCGTTTACTGGCAAGGCAGTGCACCGAGAGCGCTATGCCAATCAGGTTGTCACGTCATGTTAATTTTATTTTGTTCGGCAAATCTGGGAGATCACCTGATTTCTCGCAAAGTTCGTAGTGCACCTCTATCCAGCTTATTGGTTTTTTTAGATGTATGAGAAGATAATTGCCCCGATGAGGTCAGTAAAGCATTGTAGGGAACTTCCTTTGGGTTACTGTTTGAGTTGTATATTAAAGTGGCTAAGTCAGGTAATTTTGGTTCATAAGACTTAGCATTCCTCAATAAAATAATAAAAAAATATTTATTTGTTTAACAATATTTATTTTGTCACCTAATAAGTACAAAGAGTATTGGATATTGGATCCTCTTAACGTAGTGCTTAATTTAAAAAAATAAAAAGAATTGAACAATTTGAAATTATCTTATCCATTCAAATCATCCGTCGCCCGAAATTGTCTGGTAAACTGCTGTTCAATTATAACAAGTTGAGACTTTACTTCAGGGCAAATCTAGACGGTTTAACACTTTCACATTTTTGTTCTATCCTTTGCATGAAAGAACTGAGCATCCCATACAGATTATTGTAGTCTTGTCCATATTTTAAACAGATGGCATCAATCTTTGACTTTCAGCAGCATATATCAGTGATAATCCGGTACGGTTGGTTAATCTGATTGCCACATTATCATTTATAGCCAAAATGGAACTGCAATACTTTCATATACAATAGGACGCTTATTTCTTTATATGTTTCAAAATATGTGTTTACACAGTGTAATGCTTTTTTGTACGTATCAGGATCAGTGAGTTAATATTGGATGTTTGACTCCTTGAATATTAAGCTAATAAACGTCTTTTTATATGTTAGTGTACATCCGTTACTGAAATCACATGTATATTCTCTGAGTACAGTGTTTACTTTTTACAGTACATGTTTATCGAACAACATCCTTGTTTGTTTACATTATTTTATTTTGATATTCGAATATGTGGAAAACTGTTTTAACAAAGAGACCGAACAGTACAAACTGATGGTAACTTATAAATAAAATCTACCGTTACGTTCACTAATGGTTTCCGAGTACTGTGCAAACACTACATATATCTGACTCCAATTAAAACTTTATACAAGCGTTTATAATAGTACATGCTCACATATTAGCTTTGATGTTCCTTGTTTTAGTTTAGATTAAAAAGTTACATACGTCAATTGCATTTATATGTACCCGTCCATTGTAAAGGCAGTTCTCGTTAGCACGGTAATTTAAACCGCACTCAATGTTAAATTTATAACGAGTATTTATTGAATATATACTCCCGGAAAGGAGACAATTTATTTTGTAGGGAAAATGTATTTTAAAGTATAATGATAGTATTGCGATACATAGGATTAATGTAGTATTTAACACTACAAAACATGTCGCAATCCGTGTGCCGCAGGACACCTTAATCTGAGTTTCAAAAGACATAACATAATTACATCTGAAAGTGTTGCTCAGAAACGTTATTCAAATAATAACAAGTCACTATTTTAATGTTTTTCGCTTCAAAAATATATAAGGTAGACTTGTACAAACATACTGTAAATACGATATGTTACTGTTGATAGATCGAAGGCTACTTTTAAGACCTATTAACGGTAACTTGTTAATAAGTTTATATTTAAATTGTATTTTGATTTAATTACTCGATTAGTATAATTGTATTATCGATTAGTTTAATTGATAAGTATTACCTCGAATAATGTATAAAAGCAGGGTAATATAGGATGTAATACATTTTTAATATAGGGATAATTGTTTATTTCTTTGTTTATTCTATTTTGTCAGTTTAATATATTGATTCGAAATGTACACAATATTCTGCGTCAAAACGTATGTATCTAATTATACTTAATTTAACTATTTAAATTACTAATTTATAAATAATGCATAATACAGGATGATTGACGAATATATGCAGACACTTTGGGAGCTCATTCTACATATAGAAATAATGAAAAAGTTTTTTAAACACGAATCTGGAAATGCGTTGTTAAAACGTTATCCAATTTATGGAATCAAAACGCATTATAAACAATTGAATTTATCCCATAAACTTTTCTTCCTAGAATATCACAAAGTTCTCGTTTTATATGGTGAGCTAAAATCCTGGAAAAATCTTACGCTAGCAGTAACTCGCTAACGAAGCATTTCTGGACCCATGGTTTTATGATTTTTTTTCATTTTTTAAACGTAGAATGAGCCCCCACAGTTTATGCAGAACTTCGTGAAAAACGCTGTATAAACGCATAAAATATTAGATAAGTACTGGTTAAAATGCACTGCTTTTAAACTGATGATGACTTATAAGTTTGATGATGATGTTTGTTTTCCTTATGTATACATACTATGTATATTTAATAAATTTTATTTATTCTAACTAAAACAAAAATAAATTTATATAAAGCACAGACATGAGAAGAGTTTTTTTATTTTTAAATAATTTGTTATTTAATAAATTTGTGCTACAAGATAACTAAACAGAACCAATGATTATCATTAATGAATGAACAATGGGATTAAGCCAGCACAATATTTAGATCAGAGATTCCAAATAAACACTTAAAAATACATTTCTAGACTATTCAAAATATTTAGGCCTAAATATTGTATGCATAACAAAATACTGACACGGTAAAGTTTATTTATTTAAATTCTAGCTAGGACTAAGTAATCCATATAAGTACTTGAGTCATATAATCATTTGTATCCACTACAATATAAATAATTGTATAATTTGTTGAGCTTTAAGCTATCGCTTTTCTGGCTGAAACAATGTCATCATTCCTGTGTGTCAATCAGTCCGCACAACAGTTTGAAAACAAAATGACCAATAGAATTAAAATTTTTCTCGAAGCTTATTACATAATAAGCAACACAGAATTAGATGATGATGCATATCTGTCTAAGCGTCAGTAAATATCTTTATATTGATGTTATGGATGATCTTAACAACAATGAGAAAATAGCAGCTGGATAAAATGTTTCAACAAACTGAATCCTACCATGTCAGATTTGATAAGGCGACTTGTATTCGTAGAGTAAAAAGAAATAGTGTGGAAAGACAATCTTAAGACTTGGTGGTAATATTTGATTTTAGCGCACTCTTGTGTTGTAGTGCCTTCTCTAGATTACCAGACTTCTTATTATTTAAAGGCTGCTATGAAAACTAACTTTATGGGATAGCATTAAGTAGCAAGATATATTGAGAGACATTCCAGCTGATGAATTTAAAGTTTTTGTTAAAATGTATTTATTTGTAGACAAAATATTATTTTAACGGTAGTGCCTGTCCAATTATGAAGTTTGGCTGCGAGTTATTAAAGTGTATGACTCAATACGCTGACACAGTATATCTGTGTCCTGTGAGAGGGGCTGTAAACATTTCTTCATAATCCGTTTTTGTACATTTCCACAGGACCTATCGATAATGAAATGAGCTATAGATTTCATACTTTGAATCCTCATCGAAGCCTGTTACGCGACACAAGCGTGGGATACCTTGTATAAAATAAATTACTACTGTTACGAAATAATTTCTAAAGTCACTTTTTTCTTATAAAAGGTTAAAAAAGCAGCGTAATTCTCCCGAGCAGTTACGATAAGCGTTGTATATATAATAAATAATTTATCAAATATTTTGGTACATTATCGACACGTGAATATGTAATCTGTTCTCGTATACTGTATTCCTTGCTACTGTTACTCCCTTGATCGGACGATATTATAGCTTTTTCATCATTAACACACAAATTGCTATTTTTTATGATAATTTTTCAGTGCTTACTGTACGTAAACTAGATATCTCCGTACAGGCTACACTAGCGATGGATTGACTTGTTGAAGAGATTTCAGAACTCATTTAAAAGAGCTGAACTTACTCAATGTTTTTAGTATTACAACTCCCTCACCATTTTGAACGCAATACTCTTAAAGTGGTGTGGAGCCTCTTAATAATGTAGAAACATAAATATGCCTTTACTTTATTGCAGTTTTTAAAGTAAATATTAACACATATCGTCTTAATCCGTTCAGCAGTTTGATCCATCCATTCAATTTATATAATTACTAGCTGTTTCCCGCGGCTTCGCACGCTTTTCGTAAGTTTTGCCCGCGTATGAGCATTTCTGGTTGAAGTAAATTATATTTCCAACCCCGATGTAGATTTTACCTTGATGTCACGATCAAGAAAATATGTCAAAAATGTATTGTACATGCATAATGTATTTTATTACAAAGTGGTCTACCACTCAACCTTTAAGTTCAACCAAAAATTTAGTTTAGACAATTATACATCATAACTTAGCGCCTTCAAATAGTGTTTCACTGTTTAATATACGTATCTATCTCGTAATTGCAGGTTATAATGTGCAGGCGCTTTGAAAACTTTTCTTCATTTTATTCGTTTATATTCACGACATAAGCGAATAATTCAGATAATAACTATCCTATCTTCTAAGTTAGACTAAATTACGGATACATGTGAAATTTGATTGAAATTGGTTCAGTCGTTTTGGAGTTTATTGGCAACATACATCGTGACTCAAGATTTTTATATATATAAGATATATCTATTTTGTAACGCGATGTATCATACTGCAGGACTCTTGAGGTGCTAAGTGTGCCCATTCGACTTTTGAGTATTAGTTTAGATTTCTACAATACACACTTTTTTCAAAAGTACTATTGTTTAATTTGAAGTACATTTTAGAAACAAGCTACGCTGTGTTGACATATAAAGTTTTTGGTTAATGCTAAACCCAAATGAACTCGTTAATTTATTAGATTATTTAGTTGTATCACTTAGCCTTTAAACTATAAATACGATGAGGGTTATTTAAATACACTTGCATAAATATTTAGAAAATTGTTTTTCAGCAACATTTTTACCATAGAATTATTATAATTTTAACGAAAATTTGGCATTGTATATGAAATATATATATTATATTATTATTTTTATATTTATATATTGGTTGTTGTATTGTATATATATATATATAAATACATATATTATAAGGAAAATATATCTCCTTTATTTATATCAATTCATTTCGTTTAGTTATATGTTTTGCTTTACTGAATATAAAAGCATAGCTTACTGAATTTAGTATAGGTGTATACTATAAAGTGCCAGAATATGCTCACTAAGTGGTAATCCCAGGTAGGACATCTACCGCATATTAACAAAGTTTGCTCTTCAAGGGACATTTACATGCGAGCAGCAACATCCCTGTGAACATTAGCTTGGCGTGCTCTGAACTTGCACTGTGAGCTGCGTTATCTATAACGTCACTATACCTCAATCAAGGTAAGATATCAGTATTCAGTTAAATAATATGTTTTACAAGACAATTGTCATATATCTTTAGGATTTTTCTCTGGATGTATCCACACGATATCTTGGAAAATGTGATCTGTAGACTTAAAATTTTACATGACAACCCATTACTGCATATGAAACGTTGTAATTTACATCGACGAGTTCCACACTGTTGCATGTCACTCAGCGGGATTCGGCTAAGCGGCAGCGAATATTCTTACATCGGTCTAATGGATAACAATACTATCCAACATAAAATAGCGAATAAAATGAAACTGAGTACAATCATATGAGAGTTTTAAAATGTGACATATTAGCATTTGCTGCTGAACCACCTAAAATATGTAACTTTTGTTGACTTTCATATAAACACTCGAATGCAATGAAAAACACTTAATGCCATGAAAAACACTTAATGGCATGAAAAAATTTATAATTTGGCAGGATATCCCAAACAAGATTTAATCTAAAAACTTCAAATTTGGCATTAAAATAAGTTTTTACATATACAGGAATGAGTTCTATGATTTTACATGACTAACCATGCAATTTGCTGAATGATATTGAAGTCTATCACTAAGTAGTCAGATAAATTAATGTTTTGTCTGTCATAGATTGCAAAACATTCTTTTCTGATTGATTTTTAATCTGTTTGTCTATCCAAGAAGATCTCCAGAATGGCATGAGAGATGTCTTTAGAACAAATAGAATGTCAATAAACTTTAAGTTTTCAATATTAGAGGAGCTTGTTACGTGACTTGTGGTACAAACATAACTGTAAGTACTATAACATGTGTATTAGTATAAAATATAGTGTATAGACTAAGTAGTTTCAAAAAGATTATTTTCAAACCTTAATTCAATTGCGATTGAAGAGTTGTGTCTGGTTTATTGCTAACTGTTATATTTTTCCTCGAAACTAAACTATTATTGTTTTGTTGGCCACAAACCAGGTTAATTTTGTATCAATTTGTAAAATTCGTCTTGTCTAAGTTTTGCGTTATTGATTTAACCCATCTGGTAGTAAATGTATGTGTGTGTGTGAGTGTATATGATTTCCGCAAGATATCTCGAGATCTAAATGAGTTCGTAAATCATTCAGTAAATCATTACTAGGCTGAAAATATAATTAAGATGAGATATCCATCCCTCGTTAGTTTTAGCTATGGGTTAGAAAAGTTTACTGAAATACGATTTCGAAAACGAAATGAGTTATAGATATGAAATGTTGGCATGTTACTTTATTTACACGTTGATGAGACATAGTGTAATGACGGTCTACAAAATCCAAATGGGAAATGGCTGAGTATTAGCCCAGCGCAAATAGTATAATGGGACAAAGTGAATGTTATTAACCTAGCAGCTTTTATGGTTAAACCTCTTTGGGAACAAACTTGCTAATTGAGGTTTTGAAATTTTTACCGTTAGTAGAAAGAGAAAGAGTGATATATTAATTTCACCAAAATAGTCGTCTATAGTCAACTCTCATTCGGAACATGGTCCTTGCTCAATATTTGATGTGTACGACGAGAAGAAAATGTAATTTAGTTGACCAAGCATTCTTTTAATTCAAATGACCTTATAAACACAATCCTACAGTCAAAATTTAACTGATGATATACTAGTATATAACGCTCAACACCACGCTTAAATTTCTAGTAAAAATTCTTGAAAAAACCCCATTATATTAAAAACATTTGCAAGATTCCTGTCAATCTGACCAAAATATTCTCTAAAAAGATACAGCTACCTTAAAAAACAATTCTGTTCTTTCAGCCTCGGTAAATTTAACCACCTACTAACCACATTTCCGATTTGCCCATATTATACTTTCATTACATTAAATCTCTTAATCAACTTGGTCTGCTGATAAAATATGGCTTGGCTATTTATTTTAAAAACACAAATACACTATCTAACAGAAATAAACCCATGTGTTTTTAACCCTCGTATGGATTAACCCTCGCCTCCATACCTGGAATTCCCTGGCATGACCAGGTAACACCGTGCGTAAGTTAAAACTTCTGATCAATATATTCTAACGATAAAGATTACTGACTTAGATTAAGTACTCATCAGGTAATAAAAGACGCCTGTTAAACCCCCTGTGGTGTAGACTTAGTATACAGAATATAATCCACTTCCTGGTATGGTGAAATAAAACATTGGTACAGTTGTAGCTTAGACGATGAAATTGCCATAAAATCTCTGAAATCTGCCCAGATGTAATTTTTATATATCCCAAACAATTAAAAATGACTAAACCGTACTGTATTTTCTCCAAAGCTCTGTACCGGGCAAACCAGATGGATTAGATCACATCTGAGGGTATAATGGTTAAAGAGTATTACATTTCCTACAATACAGGTCCGGACACTTTGTTATAGTTCGTTTAGCGGTTAAACAAAAAAATGCCCCTAATTTAAAATCCACTAAAATACAAAAATATAATTAATAAGAAAATTAACTAGCATTAAACCACTGGCAAAACTTACATGTGAATTTAACCAAATTCCTCTTATCCACAAATTTAGCAAACATTTATGGTTAGTCCATACAGAAAAAATTTTGTATATTCTCTTTTTTAATTTACTTTTCATGTGATAAATAAAAGATTTTATCGGATGTATCCTCTCTTCAATGGTAATTTCAATTGACAGCATGACGCCTAGTTTATCAGATAAGTAAATTAGGACGTATTAGCAAAGCTTGTAAAGCTATACGGGGTAAGGCGTATTCCTGTGCTTGTTTATGCAGTTCTAGTGAAAACGTTGAAGTATTTAATTTTTGTAATACATTTATATTTAGAATATTAATGTACAAAATATTTACGTCAACATCTATTTTTTATTATTATAACTCAATGCCTGTATAGTTCAAAACAAATGTGTATAAAGTAGAAAGCGTTGACCTTTTTCAGCTGCTGGTATCTTTTTACAAGAAAACACATATTCCTGACATTCTTATTAGCTCGGATTGAGATGGCTACAGTGTAATCCACATTATTCCTTTTTATCACTTAATGGTGAAGTTCCATCAATCAGTTCTTGAAAACAAATCTTTTACACAATTTCAGAAAACTTTAATACTGAGCTTTTAACAAGAATCCACAAAATATTTACTGGATTCTTGTAATGATTCTTTGTTAAATTTATTTTCACCCACTTGCCAAACTTTCTTCAACATTTTATTGCAATCTATTTTTTATTAATAAAAATATCTGTGCCAGTTGAACTTTACAGTTCTCTGAATATTTATCAGAAAAAACAGCTCTAATAAGAAATTGCTGTTACGTAAAAACCCGAATAAAACAGGATATCGAACAGTTAACTCTGACTTTTTTTAATTTCAGTGCAATACAGTAACAAGCAACGGAAATAAACAACCACTGCTAGGTTATTAGATAAGGACTAGACAGCATACCTTATGCCATGCGTAGAAAGAAGTAGAGATAAGTTTTGTTATAAAAGAATTATGCCAGACCATTGCATTCAATTTGCTATCGCATTGCCCCTTTTACGACGACTTCATTTCTCGGTCAGACTTTGGACACATATGGGGATATAGAGCTAAAATTTATAGACTAATTTTTTTAATAAGTATGATTTGAAAAAAAAATGCTATTTCCGAGGCGACTATGGTCAACAGTTTTGGTTCCAGCTCTATTAAACATAAAAAAACATGAAACTTTCGGGTAATTTTAATATTTGCTCTACCGAGCATACTATAATTTAATTATTAAGATTACTTAAATCAGTTTACTCCATTATATACCCAATGCATACAATATATTATTATAGTTTTTAAGAAGAACCTAGGAACACACTATATTACTATAAATGTTTATGTCTTTTTGATCTTGAGATATTTGTTCAAAAGATAACATTAACCTCTTAAGACAAGTGAAAGCTGAACTTAAGGTAGTACATTCTGATTTTGTTTTGTTTTTAGCCAAGTAAAAGAGTGTTTTAACGTATTTTTTGTAATGGTTTTATAGAAAAACTAATAGAGTGAGGCTATATAAAATATTTTAACTGTAATTAGTGATTTGAATTCAATCATGTATGTAATATAGTTTATGATATCAGTACAATATTACTATAAAATTAATTTTAAACAAAGTTTTAAACAATAAAATTGATCAGTTGTGCGATAGTAAGCTATGATAGCCGCACACAATACAACAATTCAACCATAGAGGGAAAAGGATGCTAGTGAGGCTGATACTTTGATAAATAGCGTCGTTTCTCATCGCAGCTGATACTTTCCTGCGAACACAATTATTCACTCAGTAAAAAGCAATATAAATCGGTTTTACACTGCATAGTACTTACAGATTTATCAGCAGGCACCTCCATACAATAGAAATTCAAATCTAGAATTAATTATGATGATTTAGTACTATGTCCTGAAAACGAGTTAATTAAAATTTTAAAATACAATAAAAATACACTAATGGTGGTTTGAGACAGAAATATAAACCAACCATTAATATTTTAACCATCAGTTCATTAATTCTATAAGAGACTGGTTTTCTGTTTGTTAATAATTAAATAAACTTGTGATTTAAGTAATGAAAAATAATAATAATTGATTTTTGTATTTAAATTTTAAATATATTGAAATACTACAGTTCTAACGATTTACTACATGAAAGAAATGAGTGAGATCTTTGCTGAGTGTTAGCCAAGCTTATAATCTTGGGATTGTAACAATTTTATTTCTGTCTGTCTGTGTGCCTATCTGTCTGTCTGTCCGTAAAAGAGTTTTATGTAACAATTTTATTTCTGTCTGTCTGTGTGCCTCTCTGTCTGTCTGTCCGTACAAGAGTTTGGAAATAAAATGACTATTAATTGTGTACGAAGTTTAATTACTATATAAGGAACCTAGAGTTTGATTATAGAGCATATGATTTAACTGAGCGTAATCGAATAATTTTACATTATATTGGTAAACATAAAGACAACGAGAAATATAACACTATATCAATTAGTAAACAAACAAAGTATACTCATAACAGTTTTTAACATATGACATAAGAGTATCGTAAGTATCCCAAAATATCATACACCAAAGATTTTAGGGTGAACTGTTGTGTACACGTTCATTTTTTTAAAACTGATAAGGAACGCAATGTAATGAACAAAAATATAAACGTATCTTGTAGAACGATATCTCGAAAAATATTTGAGAGTTGAATTTTTTAATTAAAATTCATTTCTACATAGTAAAGAATCATTTGTATCATGTTGCATGTCCATCCATGAAATTTGGCTCAGCGTCGTTGAAGCAAGGTTGGCACAGCTTAATTTTGCCGTACGATTGTCTATGGTTGTGCTTGGTCTAATGGAGTGAGCTATATACTTCAAATGATGCATTAAACCTCAGTGAAGACTGTTACGCCCTCACGTGGTGTGGCGTACTCCTACCTTCTCAATAATTATGATACATTTTAAGTGAAAACATACGCGGCTGCGCAGCCCTAAATACACAACATATATTCAAAATGTTAAATAAGGTAAAGAGAACGTATTTAGTTCGAATAAAATTAAAATGATGATTGCCTTAGAATCTATTTTCTACCGTTGCTGCTTGGTTATGAAAAGTTATTAGATGTTTTCTCACGATCCTAATCTGAAAAATATCGTACAAATTATCAGTTTATGTTTGTTATATTTTAAAATTGTTATATTGTCTAAGTATTAAATACTATCAATTTACAACAGTACTTCTTTTCCTGAATTAGCTAAGAAAATAATGCTATAAATCCTCCGCTATATAGTACTCGTAGTATTTCGATCTCCGTTTCGTAAACAAAAAGGATGTTGAAATATAATCATCTTAAACTTCTCACTTCTCAGAGCAGTATTGCTATCCATATATTGATACAATATATATATATATATATATATATATATATATATATATATATATATATATATATATATATATATATATATATATATATATATATATATCTTAATAGCTATAAATCAGTAGATGGTGATAAGTTCACAGAAATATCCTACACTTTAAGCGCAATTTCACTTGCTTCATTGAGTATTTTATATATGCATATCAAGATTTTGAAGTAGGACAGGGAATTGAAAATATGCTTACTAGCGCGAGGTGCATTCTTTTACAGGATAATATTTAGATATATTCCTTTAACATATATTCAAAAGCTGTGATAAAAAGAATTAATTTAAAACATTTTGAATAACTTATTTGCTGTCAAATTCAGTACAAATAATAGTTAATTTTATTATTATATTGTGATGTTAAATAATAGATTGAACATTACATTAGAACCCTTCCGTACGCAAAGCTTACAACTTGAGTTTTCCTTGATACTTAAAATTTGCCCAAGAACAAATAGTATTAAGGTTTACCTTTCTGAATTACCTAGAATAGAAGAAAATATATTAGTTAGGAAAGGTAAAACAAAAAATTTTGTGAATAGGATGTTATTGTTATATTTCATAGGTATCAAATACCAATCATCATAATAAAACACAAATATAAAAACGCAATGGAGAATTATACATTCTTTATTGTACATACATCTTTGTTGTGTTAAATAAGTAGTTAATAGAACTGTATTGTATTGCGAGAACTACATACTATATTAGGGAACGTTGTATGACGTAATGTGTCACGTCATCTTTCCACTAATGTCTTAGTTTTGCTTGTATACAAGTAGCAATGTGTATTCGCTCTGAGATACACATTGTTATGTTAACTTTTCAATATATAACTTGTCTCTCGTGTAGAAGTAGAACTGTGTACCCAAGACGTGTAGTAAAAAATCTACATTCAGTATCACACACACACACACACACACACACACACACACACACACACACACACACACACACACACACACACACACACACACACACACACACACACACACACACACACACACACACACACACACACACACACACACACACACACACACACACACACCACACACACACACACACACACACACACACACACACACACACACACACACACACACACACACAATTCTACTATAAAGTTAAAAGATATTACTCATCACACGTTAGCTTATAAATATATCCGATACGTTAAACCCTAAACTATTATTGACGGTTAAATCATATATTATTCGATGTTCACTCACGGCTCAATCCCTGATAATGTCACAGTCATCAGCTCAACCAGCTGGACAATGATCGGCTCAATGTACCGTGTAATTCTTTGCGCATAAAGTTATGCGGAAACAGAACTTTGTTTGAATTTTTATTTTTTACAATGGAAGGATTGCGAGGGAATCAGGAGTTTTATCCGGACATCCTTCATCTTTCAGGGTACAAACATCATGGATACATCATGGATAAGTGCAGCAACACTAATTACAAGTAGTACTGGAGTTGGGTTGCTAAATGTGTAAATAACTTTACTGTTTTACTTCTAAAAGTCTGGTTTGCGTCATCCCATTAATAATATGTGACGTTCTCAGCGCTTTTATTATAATCTAATTTTATTGTATATTATTTTCAATTGTATTGACATGTAAATTGTTTGCGTTGATTGCATTAATATGAATACTCATTTTTAAATTTAAGTTTGAAAAATTCCAGTTATTACTTACGACATGGAAATGTATTTTTTTCAATTATCTTAATAATACAGCAGTCTGCATTCTTTTGAAAATAAACTATTCAATAGCTCATCTACAGATCTTACTTTAATGTGAATTTATATTCTTAAAGAAATTACTTTTGTATTTCAATTTAATTTTTTTAGCTTAATTTAATTGTTGGAAAACTTCGTATTCCATTTTAATCTAAAAAACTTACTTTGAAGGTATGGATGATATAGGTATATAGGATATAGGTATGGAGGTATAGGTGATAGGATGAGTTTAAATGCTATTGATTTTAAGATTTGAAGAACATTGTAAACCGTATTTAAAAGGTTATAAAGCAGTCATTCTACTCTGTTAAACTTATTTTACTATTATTATTGTGATATAAAAAAAAAGAACTTACATTAATTAATAAACAGTAAAGAATGCCTCACAGCTGATCTTTAATGAGAAATACCAAAGAGTAAAAATACAAATATTTACCTTATATATATATATATACAGGGTGTTTACTAAAGGTGTTCCAATATTGTGGTATTTCGTTCTAGACGTGAAAATGAGCAAAATACTTTATTTGGAGGTATGTCCTAAAACTTTTAGTTTTCCGTCTATCTGCAATCTGATCTATTGTTCACGTTAATGACTAAACTAATGAATGACTACAATCTAAGTTAAAGTAAACAATACAAACTAGAGTGTTGCGACACGCATAAGACAGAAATCAAAAGACCCATGTTGTGTATATATTCTATAAAATAAACACTAATTATTAAAACTTGTAATAGATTTGCGTTTATGTCAATCCCTTGTTTGCCGGGATTATTGGAGACAATGAAAAGAGTAGGTAGAACATATAACATTAGAACCATATTAATCCAAAAGTTTCTGTCGTCTTAAAAGCTTGAGTTGGATCCAAAGCATACACTGTCAACACTTAGAAGATTTGTCTCACTGTCGAGCTTCTTCCCCCTTTCTTGGATAATCTTCTTTAATATGAACCACCAGCTCCCATCTGTCATTTCAATATTTATGAACAAAGAACATCAACTCTATTATGTAATAAATAATTTAGTTTTGAGGAATATGACAATATTCATACTATATTATAATATAAATTCTAATTATTGGAATAATTGTTTTTAATCTGAAAGTTTTATAAAAGCAAAAAGTATAATACTAATTAATTTTTTGCTCTAATTTGGTGTCTATATAATTATGAATATGTTTTGACCACTTTAAAAAGTACTAATATAAACCCCAATAAAATTTTATTTTGCTTATTGGTAGTATTAGCTCACCGTTGTTATTATTTAACAATAATTGTAAGTGTACTAATGTATAAAAAAGTTTATACTATACAATACAGTCAAAATTGCATTTCTTTTTTTTTAGATGCTTTTCTTGAATGTTTGCATCGTAATGAGATTTTTTATCATAAACACCAGTGAGTCTTTTCTTTGGCACACGTTGGCGATTCTTTCTCCCTTGCGGGATTTAGAGATATTTGACTTTTCTAAATTGCGTTGTAGCACAGGAACTTGCCGCATTCACTCCAGCTTCGTTAAGAATATCAAGTTAGTAATAGTTTCTGGACTCATCTTAGGATATTATTCATTTATTCCACACATGTCAGATTCTGGTCAATAGTTTTAGATTCCTTATTTTTTCCAACTGTTTAAATTTAAGATAATCAAAAGGTGGTTCCAATTAGATTTAATTAAAATAAATATGTAGATTTTTGTATATACAAATTTAGATCATAAATACAATAAGTGATAAATAAATAACATCTCAAAAATGGTCTAAGAATCAAGGAGAACAAAGTTTGTTCCTTACGATTTTCCCTCTAATTCCCAATAATATTCCTGATTGTTGGCAAGGGTTCGCATCCATGAATTTTATTCCTGAATGGGGAAAATTACGAAAATATGCAGAAAATATAGCATAGGAACAGTATTTAGAACACAAAGTACTCCGAGGAAAAGTCTCGTAATAACCATTAAGAATAGGATTTAGGAGGTAAGGTTTACTGGATTACTGTATAAGATTTGTCTTGCAATAAGAAATACAGAAAGGTTTCAAAATGTAAAAAATAAAGAGTAACAAAAACAATACGAACAAGGGATATGGTAGTTGAAAGAGTTCACCAGGATCCGGTTCCCTCATGTATGTTATTTATATAAACAAACTATAGTCTCTGTACCATGCTAATGTTGTGGTACTCCCATTATTATCTAGGCTGCTTTGTTGAAATTATCACATGATTCAGACATAAAATAATCTGTATCGTGTTGTGAATTTTGTCCTCTTGATGGGTCCTGTTTTTGTTTTAAATACGTTTTAATTATGTAAAAGACAATGTTGCAATATTTTTAATTATTTTACTTGTTGTGCATTATCTAAGGGCACATTCCAATCATCTAAATGCGATACGTATTGGTGTTACAGTAATACTAGCAATTTACCCGTGGCTTCGCATGCAATTTCCTGCTGAGCATATGGGTCACCATAGCAATATCCTGTTTACATGACATACCAAACACACCTTTGATAAGTGAGATCTCCTGCAAGATGTTCCATTTTTAATAATTCGATTTTAAGTTTTAAAAGCAGTATTTGTAGGTGTCAACAGCTTTTACAGAACCAATTAATTAAATTCTTTACAACAGCCTATGATATTTGATGGACTGGTTTCAATGATTCCAGTAACACTTTTCAATAAGCACTAGCTACCAACATCAAAGGCTCACATAACTGCGGCTGGCTTTCATTTTTCGCGTTTTTTGCATGCAAGAGCACTTATGGTGCGAAATAAATATATTTCCGTCACTACAGTTGAGTTTCCGTTCTTGCTCAGATCAATAGTTTAGTTATAAATTCTACATTAACGGTCTAAAAGCGTCTCCTTCCTTTGCATGGAATCTACTTATGTTTAAGCAATAGAGTAAAAATCGTAGCTTCTAGATGTGTCTTCTTCACTAGACCAATATTGGATCTAAAAATATTGTGAAAACACTCACACATCTAAGACGTATTAAATGCATCCCAATTTATTCATAATTAATACATTAATACATAATTATAGATTTATTCAGGGCAATTAGAACTATTACATTTAGAGAAGCGTAACATACTTCAACTATAGATTACATTATTAATTTTGCGAATATTTGTGTTATGTTCGAAATTATGGTAAGAAAATAAAATAGAAAACAGTTACAGTATTGCATGTTATGTTTTTGCGTTACTCTACATGCACTCGCTCATCTGTCGTTTTAGCAGGAAAATTATTTTTCTACATTTAAAAATACCACTATTTTAGAGTATAATACTCCTTGTACCACGAGACACGTTTAATACACAACAAAAGTTTAGGTGACAAAAGTTTTGTTGTCTGATGAGAAACGCGTTCGGTTCCAACTCCCTTCCTATGGACTAGGGAACTTCAACTTGGTCAGTTTGACGTATCTGGTGTTTCCAGAATGACGGAATGTATAATTTTTAAAACGTGTTTGTAATTATTGCTATTAAGCTTAAATAAGGAAATAAGAGGTGTGGTAATAAGGTAAAAGTTAAAAATAAAACATAATTTTCACAATCTGTACTTTCCATTGCACACAACAGATATTATCCTTAACTTTAAAACGTAAAATATTAAATAATTTGTTATGTTATCACTTAACTACGTTGATAATAGTTGTAAAACTTACGAATAGTACTTTAAAAACATGTAATTGCATCTAAGAGGGTATAAAAATTAGAAATACACAGTTATTTTAATTAGTAATGAAATTAATTTTATGGAAATAATAATGAGAAAGCTAACGGGATAACATGAAGTATTTCACATTAAACGTATAATATCATGGTATATATCACCCGCTATATTCTACGTGTCCATCCACATTAAAAAACAGCAAGTCATGTACTGAAATATTACGTAAGATATTATTTTATAATTAATTTAATGTACGATAAAATATAATTTAAAAATGCAACATATTATAACAAAATATTTACAATATTTTTCATCAAAAGACAATGAATAGACAACGCAATATAAAGGTTTTACATAAATAATTTTTATTGAACGATTATGAACTAATAAATTATTTTGTGTAATTATTAATAAATGTAGGTAAAATCTTTGGATTTTACAACACAGTGTTAAATTCACAAACAGATCCATATGAAATTAAGTGGATGACTGTCAAAGTATTATATGTGACCAGCTGTTATATATAACTTATTGGCCATGCCCTTAAACTACAAAAAGCATGTTAACAACTTAAATTTCACTATGTCTAATCTATAATATATTTGGCAGTTCACAATATACGTAAGTTTTAAAGTGTTAAAAACGTTTAAATGCACAATATGGCTAAGTTAAAAATTGTTGTGTAAAAAGTTTAACTGTGGTATTTGTTTATGACGATTTTAAACATAAAACAGTCAGGTACCTGAAGAATTGTTAAATTAGAGTACAATATGTATAGTCACCTATTGCAAAACTGTTAATAATGAGGGGGAAAATAATTGTTATTCTTTATATAGGTTATGTATTCTTTTTAACCGTATTTCAAAGAATCATGCACTATCATGCAAATAAGCCTAAACCACTGTTAAAGTTTTTTTCTAATCTGTGTCGAAACTTTTGTATTTTTTGGCGCTGAGATTAGGAATTCAGAGTACACTTGAGATATAAGTACTCGTTAAGAAGCAGTTTAAAACTTTCGCAATCTAACTGTTTAATGTTGCGGAAAACTATACTTCATAACAGATTCGTCATATTCTCGTATATTTGAAAATACAAAGCCAAAACTAGGATCCAATGCTGTTCATGTATTTTTTATGTGTCCGAGTTATCCAATTACCAAATGCTTGAACTTACAAGCATAAGTTTTACCGAAGATTTATTGTATTATATTTCTGTCAATGGTACGCAAATTTTTAAACTTACTACATATAATATCAGTACCTCATGCATTCCAAAAAATGAGTTTAGTATATCCCTTCCAGTTGGAATGAAATAAAATTTATTATATAAAAAAGGTATATTAAATTATATGGTTTCCATGTATACGTTTTTTCTTGATGTTTCATTACTGAAATCCAACACTATAGCAAAAGCTATTCATTCAAATTGTGAAAAATTACCGAAAAAAGATTGCAATGAGAATTGCTAAACTTAAATATTTGAGAATTATGTTGAAAGGAATAGGATAAAATGCATACGTCTTTAAACTTTTAAAAATCTAAGGAAGGCTTATCGAGAAAATTAAACTATTACTCCTACTACCCGTGTATCACTTGTATATTTTCCAATGATATATATTAAATTAAATTACGAGTATAATAACTACTAAATTATTCTTATTAAGTTTTTGTTCGTGACCTTCATACAATATTTTAATTATTAAATGGGTTTCTCACAGGTTTGCTTTTTTATTACTAACTGGAATAACGTATAATAGAACATCGAATCACTAGCAAATTGTATGTTTGGGTTAAGAGTGTCTTTCCGTCTGGTTTCCTATTACAGCAATACGTTTTAAGTGTGGTATCACGGTTTTAAAATCAAGGAACACATCGTCCTTATTAGATTACTAAAAATATTCATATTACATTAAACATGGTTTTGAAATTTTAAACATTCCCCAGTTTGTTCTCTACAGTAAATAATGGAATATTTTTTTAATTTCAAAACTACGCCTAATATCTTTACCTAATTATAGTTATGTAGCATAAATATTAAAACAATATTGGTCACCTGTTATGGAGCACTTTATACAGTACTAAAATTGAAATTATTTTTTTTACCTCCACTGTGTCGTCAGCTTTTTAAAACACTGGATAAACTAGACAAGATCTTAACTTTTTTTTACACACCAACATTTTAAATGTGGATAGCTTTCCAATAACCAGATAATCTGATAAATTAAAGTTTTTATCCTACTGCCGTTGGATACACCATACTTCGCTAATGAAGTAGTTTTTTTAAGTTTTTCATTGTGTATATGCTGGCAGACATAATGAAATTCTTTATTCTTTATTTTATTATTTAATTTATTCAATCTATGGGATGTAGCTGTTACTGTATTATTAACAATAAGAAATGAGAATGGATCATGTCGTTCATATGGTCATATGAAGGGAACATTTTCATCTTAAATCTGTTTTTTATAGGTAATTAATATTTAAAACGCCAAGATTTCGAGGCCGTTTTAGATCAGTTATTCCCTAAGGCTTGTGAGAGTTGTAACAGATGTAGGAACTTTATTATCTAAAAATACAAGTTCATGACCAGGACCATAACAACGTAAGCTTGTATTACTGTGCGTGTAACACAACAGGATAGCTCTGCAAGATACTGTGTTGCCACTAATGGAATGTTCAGATACTTGCATTGGTTGCCAATACGGGTCAAGATACTTACTGTTAGTTGGGTAATCAATCCCCTTTAGTACGAGTACTACTATTTCCAAATAGCATGATGAATAGTTATATGGTACTGTCCTAGACAGTGGTGGTTGTTCCTATTTGTGCTCAAATTAATCTTTTTCAATCAAATAGTTACTTGTAATAGTTGTCTGCTTATACTCCTTAAAATTGTATTGAATCTATTACTTATTTTTTACAAAGTATAAAAGTATGATTTAGAATTATAAGTTAGGTCCGTTAAAATTTCTTTCCACTAAGAAAAAATACACAATCGTAAATAAAACAAATATTTAATTAGATGAATTGTCGTAATAATTAAGTTCAGCATACACAAAAAATAAATATACAGGGTGGGCTTTTAAACGGTCACTATTGTGATCTCTAAAACGTACTTTGTGATATACGTATAAACGTATTGTGATATACATATACGTACTTTGAAATATACGTCATCAAAGCTCATAAGAACGGCTACAATATTCTAATCAAATTTGTATTTTCTATGGAATATTCTGTAAATGTTTTCCAATTATTAATGCAAATATTACTCATAGACATTTTATTCGTGGTCCATTTTTTTATATTAGCGTTCATAACACAGCAATGGGACTGCACTTGATAATATTTCCTATGGAGTTCATTTAACCTTGAAAGAACACAATAAAAATATAGCTGACCGTCATGTTAGAAAATGGTGGAAGTTTTTACAGCTAGCAATATGTATTATTATATTCATGGAAAGTAAAGGTTCCGCAATTCAAGTTTGTATTTAGATTTATAGTTTCCGAGATCTCAATGGTGGTCCATTAAAAAAGGCCATGACTGGTTAATCCAAGCCACGTAATTAATTGTTTTGCTTACGTATTTTAACTTGCTGTAATCATTTTATTTCTATTCATTTGGTACAAATGTCATTTCCTCTATTTTTTAACTAGATTAAAGTTTTACACTAAAGTACGATGTTCAGTAACAAATGTCTTACAAACTATGTAATTCCTGTTTTCAATTATACTGGCTAAACCACCACACCTTTATTATCCAAACCGTATGGACTACATAAGTCTTAATATTCAACAGATTACACATATACGTGCTATAATGTATAGCCTACACAAAATATGTCAGCACAAATTGTTATATATTTGCGTAATAAATTTTCACATTTTTGACAGGCTAAAAAGCTGAAAACATCCTTGCGACAAAGAGCAAAACATTTTGTATATCCCAGAAATAACAATGTAAAAAAAATACTGTTTTAAAACAAATACGAGAGTGCAATTTAGTTTCAGATTAATAGACTAATAGAAAGTACTATAAACAATTTACTAAGTTCTATAAAACTTTTACCTATAGGTTTAAATTGTTAATGAATATATTTCAAAAGGTTGTATGATATATTCCTTTGCCTTTTTCAGATTTTCTACAGAATTTTACAAAATTACTAGGCTGATAATAAAGATTTTATAAAGACAAGAGGATAACGCTTTGCAGAACTCATAATCATGTTATAAAGATTTATCCTGTAATTTACGAGTAATTAGTTTGAAGTAATTCGCGTATTTAAGCCCTTATTTAAACTCTTAGAAAGATTTCGTAGAAGCAAAATTGTAAGTTTATAAGTACATTTATGTTCGAGGTATTGTGCGGATAGAAGGAGAGGAGAAAAATTCACCAGCTCCTTGAAGGACACTCTTGAATATCACACATCCAATTCGTCTTTTTAAATTATTCTTGTACAAATATTTTAGTTTTCCAAACTTTGGTTTTGTATTTAGGAAAATACTGATTATTTTATATACCTAGTTGATATAAATAGAATAAGAATTATCAATAATATGAATTCATAATTTGACTGTAATACTGCTCGAAATAAATCTAATTGTCACTGTTTGTTTTAACGTAAACTTTCAACAGACTTATTATTTTTAACAATTAATTTATGTATGGGTCAAAGACTTATTATTTTCATAATAATGTTTTTGTTTCTCTAACAATATTATTCCATAGGTAATTACTGTGAAAACGTCACCTTTCTCGAAGTCACAGATAATTATCTCAAGATTCAGAATTGGCACTAGATAAGAAACATGAATGGAACGCATTTTATACGAACTAGAGAAATACACAATTGAATTCATCTCAAGAAAGTTGAAGAGAGGTCGTCGGCAATACGGCCTTATTCACAGTAAAAAATATGGATATTATTTATTAAGCCAATTTGGGGCAACTGGGCATCAGTCACCAATTCAAATTCTGTTTTATTCTGGTATAGTAAATAGTTCGTATTACTTAAAGAATTTAAACTCCTTATTAGTAGATCCAGTCCAAGATCCACTAACACAGCTATTTCAATTATAAAGGTTTATAAATAGCATTTAGTGATCATTTACAACAGCGAAAATATTAAACATGTAATACGTTTCGATTCGTAAATTAAAAACTTTTATACCTGAGCTGAATCGTGACTATGTGAAATATACCTTAATCAGAGCTTAATACATTTTTAATTTATATGTATAAGAAACAATTTCTAAAAGACGTTTTGTTGTATGAATTTTTGTTGGTAATCTAAGTATACTCCTTTTCATACAATATAATAGTTGCTGAACCACTTGTCAATCGAGCTAAATTTCCTTCAATTGACATGCACTATCGTAGTACTCTATGTAGATATGAAGATAATTTAAATGTTTAAGTCTACATGTGAATCATTTTCTAAAGGATCTTGCAGCACGTTAGGGTACATAAACTTTTGCATCTCAATCTATCTCTAAATATAGATACTTATGGTGTTTAAATTTAGTGCCTATTAAATTATCGATGGGTAAATTATAAGAATTAAATACCATACAATTTTAATAAAATTGTATTATTTTATTGTCGGAAACAATATACATTACGATAATGTTGGAAATCGAGAAAACACATCGCAAAACACACATAGTTAATACTTAGCTTACAAAAATATTCTGCAAGTCTTTTAGTTTTAGCTATAAGTGTATTATGTTTGGTGCACGTTTATTTTTTTTACCAGTATAAATATTTTGAAAATAATAGGGCAAACTACATGAATGTTTTGACATAGAAGCTTATTTTTCCCGATCCCAAATCACAATCATTATTACTACTACATGTTGAATCTTATATTCTCAAATATCATCTTTTTATAAATAATGTATTTTAAGTAATTATGTGAGGAAAAATAAACCTAACTTTAAATTCGGAAATGATAAAATCATCTCGTAGCCATTCACGGACCTCTGGTTTTTACAATGAACATTTATTGCTTTGGAGGTTCTTTGTTGGAAGAGTAAGGCACTCTTGATGAGATTCAAATGCTATTAAAACTGTCTAATTATATTATAATTAGGACGATTTGATTCCTAAAAGAAATTTAAAAATTTCAAGAAAAACTTGAACAAATTATTAAGAATGTGTTAAATAGTCAACATAACGTAATGTCCCTAGTATCTTTTTGTTACAATATTAAACAGAAAAAACAAGTTTGTAAACGTAAAAAAAGGAAAATGATTCCAAAATTTAAAATTCACAACTTGAGGTTAAAATATTACACACAATCCTATAGAATTGGTAAAATTACAAAAACATTACAAACATTTACCATTAAATAAATCAATAGACATTAATGGTAAAATACCTTTGTATTTGACTCGTGTATCCGTTGTTTGTTACGAATTTATATTCATCAGTACACAGTGAAATGCTCTCCTCCGGAAATAAAGGTACAAGCGGATATGATCCATTTCCGCTGGATTTGAACACAAATTCCCTGAAAATGCCAAACAATCCTGCAATAGTCTAAGCAATAAAATATTGAAATGTTTTGCTGTTTACAATATTATAAAGTTGGTAAATTATATTTTAAATAAAGTTGTGAGTGTGTAAATAAGTGTATCAATACATTTAAATAATTCAAATATTACTAGGTGTATCAAAAGACTACCCATGTTGGGGACTGTGGTATGTTTTCGAATAAAATCCAGGCCCTAAAATATAAAATGTGAATGATCTTCTAATTCTCCTATCGGTTTTTGATCATCCTAAGAAAAATAATAACTATATTCTGCATTTTTATTAATTATTTAATATTTATTTTATAATTTTTAATAAACAATGTTTGCTTGGTAAAGAAATTTACTTCATCTGTTGTCTATTGTACCTCAATAAACCTAAATGTGTTATTAACAATAGCAAATATATTTAAAAATTAAAAAATTGCATTATTCCTAAAAAAATATTAAATTAATGTTATTATTTATTTACACTAAAATAAGCATAAACTTATTCAACAAGAGATACAATACGTGTAATGAGTGTAAAATAGCCATTTAAAAGCATGAAAAGAAAGGTAATATACAAAAACACTAAGTTAGATAGCAGCTACACAGGAGACCTGCTACGTAGGTGGATTGGACGGCACCTCTCACGGGTTAACTGTCTATAATATTTTGTGTAATTATAAATTATAACGGGGAAGTGTTTTAAACCTCTATTTTTTAACTACTCGTAGGAACTTTTACCGAATACTGTATGCATTTCCGTAACATAAAGTTACCCCACCATAGTTACCATAAGTGGTCATAGTAAGGTCCGTGAAACATAGCGGTAGTGTTTTAAACCAGGGCAGGAAGGCAAAAGATTTCATTCCGATGAGTGTCGCCATTATCCAAAGCGGGCTACAAAAAAAATAACTACCTGATTATGAACTAAGAAAGAGGTGTCTGTGTTGAATCTTGTAGAAAATAATAAAGATGCTAACTGTCGGAATGACATGTTACACAGCGCTTCTTCCGAAAGTAAATAGCAGTACTATTGTAGTAGGCTTGAATCTAATATAATGTGCATAATATTATTAAGGTATAGAGTAGCTAAATTTATATAGAAAGTAGACTTAATTTGAAAAAAACACTTTAGAGAGTCGTGTTGAAGCAAGAAAAGATAAATCATTGCTTTCAAATATTTATCCCCAAAAACACCATATGAGAATAAAAACAGATATTTTAAAGCAGCCTGAGTATAAACTAATAATAATAAATAAACTAATAAAATTTATAAACAAATAATATTATAAATTCGAAAGTGCCTTTCATTGTTTGCTTTGCTTTCACATGTAATATATTCAGCACATTGTACCGAAATGTTACATGGACAATATTACAGTATCTGGGATGAATATAAGATTAATATAATTTCCGAAACCCCTGTGGGCTACTCAACACTAGACTTTAAAGTAGGAATAATAATATCTTAGTGTTTAAAGTTGTTGAAAATTAATCGAGAGAATAAATAAGTAAGTATAAAATGTACTCAATTGTTTCGTGTAAACATTGTTTTACACAGCAGAAACACGTGTTTAAATGATTTAATCAATATTTTAAATTTTCTTACTTTTTTAGTGTGTAAATTCTTTAAGGAGTAACCATTAGGTTTAACGCTGATCTTTTGTTTCTGCCATTAGGTAAGCACTCATCTACCTTAGACCATGTTCTAAAAAGGTTAACTAGACTGTGCTATTGAACTAATGTTCTAATTATAGATAATAATGTTCTAAAATATGAACAATATTTGTCAGTACATAAAGAAAGCAACACATACACAATTAACACATTTTAAAATTTTTTTAAATTAAAGAAAATTAAAATGGCCACACATATACACATTACGACACATTCTTTTGATCATGGCGTTTTGTAAAACGCAGCAGTTAACTTCTGGCACTGCATTGAGTATTCTAACTTTTACAATACATTTAAAGACTTTTATGAAACCTACCTTAGTTGCCATTTGACAGAAGTAGTCCTCTAAGAGCTGTGTATGTATGGATATTTTCTTCATTGGCAAATTAACTATGGAACAGAAAATACTGAATCGGAGGAAATGAAATTGAACACAAATATACATTTGGTAACATATCTTCTTGATCATGGTATTAAAGGCCCCGTGAAAGTTTTATTTTTATCACCTTTTTGTTGATTTTCTCTATAGGTATTAAAGCACGCGCGTGTCAAATTTCATCTCTCTTCGACACATAGAAGTTGCAAACATAAAAGTATAATAGTTCTACTCAGTGTTGCAACCCCATTTAAAACCCAATGAGTGATTAACTTTGCACGAACCGTCTTGTATTGTCTGTTGAGAGCGTAAGACGCGTGTGTTGTTCATTTCATTCATCAAGGACATAAAGAAGTTCAGAAATAAAATAAAATATAGTTTTTATAATGGTTGCTTCATTTAAACACCTTTGGATGTTTCATATTTAATAGAAACCTTTAGCTTTACTACTTAAATCATGAGGCATATGAGTGACAAACTTCTATTTTCTTGGATGTCAAGAAGTAGATGAATTAGTGATGAGTGAATAAATTAGTGAGGGCTTTGCTCTTTATATATAGTGATATGTTAATTGGTAATCATAAAATTTGTAAAAAAATAAATATGCCAAGTTAAAAATAATGATTTCTGCGAGAATGTTTGTTCCAAGTTCCTTTGTAAAATTTGGTACTGTCTATGTTTAGCAAAATTATACTTTGCTTATGTCTGAATCCAGAAGTATATCCGGCATTATACGGTAGACTAGTCTAGTGCTGGTCTGTACTATAATAATTATATCTGAAATTTTTGATTATTATAATATAATGATTTTATTTTAAACAAAAGTGATACTGCCTTAATCCTTCTTAATCCATATGTTATTAACTAAGAGATGTAAAGTGAAGAAATTTATGACTACTAATTAATTATGATTGTTATATTTGGGAGGGAAACACTTATACAGAAATAATAAGTTAGCAATGTTCCTGATAAGCTAAGACAAGTTCAGGACGATGTTGATTAGAGAGAACCTGCATGTGGGACACGTACCACAGACGGTGTCCTCTCTAACAAGCGTCACCTTCCTTAGTTATCAACGTGGAGAAAGTCAATGACTATTTTGTATCGTTTAATAAAGGGGATAAATCTTATAGCTTTCTAAAGTTATCTAAACTTTTTCTGCTGGAGTCTTAATTTTAAATCGTGTTTATATTGTGATTAGAAAAAATAATAAATGGGTTTTCATTTTGTTAGAAGATCGTCAAAAAATCTTACCACTAATTTATGTCCGCCTAATTAATTCTTTTTTCCGCACAATATCTGCAGGGCAAGTGTACTGATTTATTTCAAAATTTGCACGTACATTTGTTAAAGTACGATAATACTAATAGAACGAAAATAATTTACTTACGTTAATTTGTATTTATACGCTGAGCTTTAACGAAAATAATCACTTGTGGGACTAGAAACGTTTCATTTTCGCCTGTCTGTATGTTTGTGTATGTCTGATTGTCTATCTGTCTGTCTCTTCGCACGATATCTCTAAAAGAAATTACCTATAGACTTGAAATTGAACTTAAAGCTTCATTTGTACTTGATGAACAATGAGTTCTATGGTGACGCATGTCACACCATGGAGTGTGAATGAGCGTTTTACATTGATCTAATGTGTTACCATGATGGCAACGATAAAATAACAAAATGAACAAATTTGTAAACAAACCTAAAACACCTGTAGAAATTTAAAAAATGTCACGTATTAACATAGTTTTACAGTGACTTGGTGTTTAGACTCTTATTTATTAATAACACTAGACACTAATATAAATCCTAATTTGATGGACTAAAATGTGAGTACATGTCCAAATAATTCCTTATGTAGACTATACATTTTGCCCAAAACTTAACTTCTACAGAAATGTCTTCTACGATGCTTATTTTTTGTAAATTATTTTCGTTTAATTGTCTGTCTATCTGTATATATGTCCGCAGAACATGTCGACGATAAAGTGAGGTTTTGATTTGAAATTGTTCATACAGCCTCAGCATGCTTGTTATAACACGTTGGTCTGGTGTAAATCAGTACTAAGATTAATACCAAGATCAAAATTGAATCTATAGAATATGTTGTGCCTTGCATTCTGATTGTAGATATTACTGTCTATAAATTCTATCGCATACAAAAAAACTCCTTGACTAAAGTACACATCATTCTGTTGTAAAACATTACGTTACCTACCGGTGAATTTCAAATATACAAAAAAGATGACTTTTGTCTTTAAATGATTGTGATAAATTTTGTAAGTAAACAATACGAGACTCTATTCAACCACGTTCAAAAAACTAAATACACAGCCCTGAAAACTTTAAATGAATAAATATCTTGGTAGCAAAGGACTATTAAAATTAAAACAAAAGATTCGGCCCACAACGGTTAACGATCAATCAAGGAAGGTGACAGCTGGTGGAGACCGCGGTCTTAGAACTCCGCTCTTTTACCTGACGCTGTAGAATTTTTCTTCTCTTTATTAGCAGAAATTAAGTACAGAGCAAATAATTGAAAAAAATATTTGGGTAGTTTTTAAGACGATATAAATTAATGAATAGAATTCTTGATATTTCATAATATTTACCTGTACTCGATAATCCACCAAACTATTTATTTAAAGTTTTAGCAGTAAATGTGATGTGTGATAAATATAATACAAAGTTTGGATATATGTTTTTTACGTAAGTAAAAAATTTACACAACGATGTCTGATTTAAGATAATTTGTTCATATTAGCATATTGCATTCAGAATTTAAAAAATGATTTGATCTGATAGATTTTGTTGGTAATTGACTCACAATATTAATGTTAATAACTTTCAAATAAAAGAATATTGACGTTGATGATACGAGGAAAACATAACAACAAAGTATTAATGTTATCAATTAATATTTATTGTACTTCAAATTTTACATTGAGGTTCTCATTTATACAAGATTATTATTAAGAATTTTTCTCAATATTTAACAGATGAGGTCTTTACAATTTAATTTCAATTTGTAAATAAATTATTTATTTACACAAGTCTATTTGTTTCTTGGAGACTTTGACGCCTTGAACTGTATGTAAATAACTAAATTACATAATTTAATACTAACATTTTATATGATACGCTATAAACTAAATTAAATTAAGGTAAGCGCTAAAGAACAGTTATATATATATATATATATATATATATATATATATATATATATATGGTCTTATGGGAAAAAAAAATTGACATCATGACAGCAAGAAAATAGTTGAGTAAACGAATTTTTAAATCAACTTAATACGTACACTAATATGCGGTATATAACTCTTGTAACATATAATACTTACTTTGAAAAACCAAACTAACGCTCTGAAATATCAAGAGAGGAGCCACAAAATACGAATAATACAATTAGGAAATTATACAAATGCTACGTACATACCTAATATGTAAGTAAAACCTTTTCTTGGATTCCAACCTTAATATTATATTAATTTTACCGTAAAGTTAGACTAACAAAGATCATTCCAGAGTGCATACGAATTGTAGGAATCTCACAAGTTATATGAGTTTGTTCGATAGCTCTGGAAATTATCTATTTTGTTATAACACCATTTGAAATGACTTTAATATTTAACCAATTGGAAACGTAAAGTATAAGTTTTCACCTATACTGAGAGATAAACTTTTGATATGTGTAAGAAATTTTATTAAAACTGTTTCATAAAGGTTTCCATGGTATAATGGCACGCAGCATTTTGAAGATGATTTTAAAACAAAATGCATTAAGAATTTGTTGTAACATTAGGGCAAGATTAATCATAATATGAAAATTTAAGAGACAGCGTGAAATTATGTACGTTGTTACCCTGAGTAACTTTTAATAAATACATTCTATATACGATTTGTAAGCAAAAGATAGTATAGAGCTTTGTGTATTATTTAAAGGCATATGGAATATCATTACGACGCGACGTAATAATGCACATGCTTTACGTAGCCTTTATTTAATCTATCTAATTCTATAACAATTTTAAATAATGATTTCTTTTGCAAAAGAAATAAATATAATTATGTTATGTTTGTTTACTTCATATAAGTAAAACAAATGTGTAGCATGTTAAAAATTAAATGCGTAACATGTTCTTCATATTGTTTTTCTGAAATATTATATTACCATGTACTTTAATTCCTAAACGAATTTTATCCTGCATTTTCTCTTTAGTTATTTTCTTCTTCTCCTCTCCCCCTTCTTATTCCTGATTTTCCTCAAACCCCTACGTCCTCTCCAACCGCTATTTTCCTGGATACTATTTACCTTCTCCTCTAACTTCCTTAAATCCTACCTTCCTCTTACCCCTACTTTCCTTCTTCTCCACCTTACTGTCAAACATGCGGCAGTCAGTTCTAGAGAGAAATCGAGCAGTCTACATAAACATATATCTAATATAGGCAAAGATTGAATTTATTTTTAACGAGTTAATATTATCTACTCTAAAATATTCCTTTCATTGATCAATTTATTATATTTAGTAGTTTTACGAATACAATTGCATTATAATACACTATGAACACAATATATACTCTAAAAATAGTGAAATGGCATTAAATGAGGAATTGAATAGATTGGAATAGCAATTGACGTGTATTTATGTCCCTCATCCAATTATGAGCTATTTTGGACTTTACACCAGTTCATCCCCCAATAGATTTTTTCAGGGTTCAAAATAATTTGGAAAATACCCTACCTAAATAGGAAATGATTATTTTCGATTAAACACTGTGATTTATTAGTTGATTATATTATAATAAGAACTATACATATTTAATGAAAACCACTACAGTACAAATTAGTAAGCAACATTTAAAAAATTATGGTGGATGAATTACCAATCAATTTACTGATTTAGTTAGTGTAAGGATTTAGTAAGGCTTGTTGAATATTGTTAAAATATTGGCGTTATTTTCCATTCATTGTTATAGCCAGCTGGTAAAAAGAGAAATAGGAAGACGGAAAGTGAGAAAGAGAAAGATAGAGATGATGAAATTACCCTGAACGCTGTCAGATCAAAGCTGGCTAATGACAATCACGACCTTTATGCTACCACCTCACGAGGCACTTAACACAAGTGTCGACTCCCTTTTGATCACAGTAAATTTTAAATTGTAGAATATGTCCGGTTAAAAAATGCTTGCTCAAATACCAAAAAATTACACAGTTCTAAAGGGTGCTCTTTGTGCTATGAGTGCAAAACTTTGTTAGTATGTATTTTATGTACCATTAGCTTATATATTTCTTTTTAAACCCTTCTTCCAGTACAAATTTCATTCAATATAATAGCACAAGAACCGTAAATGTTACGTTTTCTTAGCTATTTATCATCCGCTTAAAAATGAGTCAATAAATGTTTTGCATTTCTACGAACTAATTCTTGTGTCTTTAAATGTATGCTTGCTGATGCACAAACCAAAATTTTCAAGAGACGAGACGCAAGAACTATCTTGTTATACGTAATCTTTATTACATCATTTCTAAAACATAAATAATTTAAATACACAAAAATAAAAATATAATAAAAATGGAAACATTTACTATATCGTATGTTGTAATTGGGTAATCATTTTATAGTTAGTTAAATTGAAATTTGGCATAAAGCACATATACAATCTGTTAGTTTTAAATTCTTTTAAATATTTTATTCCTAAATAAAAAAAAATGATAAAAGCATATATATATATATATATATATATATATATATATATATATATATATATATATAAGCAAAGATAATCAAAACCAAACGTATTATGCTTGTGATTGTAACGTTTATGTTTTTTCAGTTGCAAAAAAACTCTCGTAGATGACTCTGCATGTAAATACAAGGGCAATACAAACAGTTTTAACATTTAATCTACCATGCTAGAACTAAATTATTAGGCTGTGTTAGCGGGAAGAATGTTAACAAGAGTCCCTGATAATGTAATATAGATATACTCATATCCACTTGGCTCCTGGCTTCACCAGACTTGAAATCCTGTGCCTACCAGTTCGAAGTTATTGGGGAACGTTCATTTTTATGGTCCCTTGTACTCAGTTATATTTACTATAAAAAATATTATATTCATGTTCACTCATGTATTTGTTATCGTAAACGGACGGAAAGTCGTACTCACAACCATTTTTTTTTGCTAGAACAGTAATAGTATAACCAGCTTAGAAGGTATCAATCGTTATTTTTCAAACTTGCTGATCTCATACCACATGTCCTAAATCATGTGGTCTACTACATAGCATAAGACTAAAAAGAATAAATATCACAGTGAAATTCATTAAAAATCGTAAGATAAAATAATTTACCAGCAGAAATATTTTCTTGCTGCAGAACCCCTGGAAGTTCTTTTTTTAAATGGGTCATCGATAAACTTTGTCAGATCTTGAACCTGCGGTCGTGTTGTTAGAAGAGATTACTGTATCCAAACACACTATTTTACAGACTCATGTAAATTCGAAGGTTCCCAATTACTTCAATACCCTGAAGTCTTAACTTACACAATGATTGTTAAGTAATATTCAATTTTTGAAGTCAATGATAAATTGAGTAAAATATTAGATAAAATATTGTCTTATAATTATAGCTATACTATGCCTCAATTAAGGAACTGATATTGGCAGCTCTCACTTGAAACTTAAAAGTTTCAGTAATATACTACATGTTTCAATATTTATTTTATTTGGTTGAGTAATGTATTTATACTTTTTAAGTAATATTTTTAAAAAGTAAGAAATAGTATTATTAATTTTATTTTCAAAATCTGTAAATGTTTTGATTTGGAAATTACACATATTACAAAAACTTTATATTTCTTATTTAGATGAAAACAATTAAAAACCCCAAAAATCAAGTCTTTTTTGTAATTTGTTAGTCCTTTTATAAATCCAATCAATATTGAAGTGAAATTACTTATAATAATATTTATGTTTATTACAAATAAACGACTTTTCACTTAGAAACGATGGTTCACCATAACGCTAATAAGCTGCATGTTTTTTTTATAACAAACTCTATAACGAACATAAATTGCAAGCGAGTAGTATTAAAATAATCGTATGTTTACAATTAAATAATATTAATACACTAAAATACTATGTAATAATTGTGAATTTGACTTAAATTCTTATTTATAACACAGTACAAACAATTTCCTCCAAGTTAAAGTGGAGCTTCAACTAACTAGAGTGTCTTGTGAATTAAGCAATACAACACATGCTGTTTTATTCAACCTTGTAAATCAGTAATATAATGTTTCAAGATTGATTATTTCAAAAGTACCAACACGAGACATGCTTCATTTTTCCACACGTTTTTTCAAGTTATTCATTTTTTTATTAAGTCATACAAAATATTACTATTCGTCTTGTGTGCCACAAAGCGAACGTGCAAAGAAACAGTAAATGAGGGAGTGGAGGGAAGTTTATTTCAAAATAATAATATAAATGTTCTATATTGATTTCGCCTCTAATTCTTGTGCCATTTTATAGCTATTAATAATAACTCTAAACTTAGAAATATATTTATGAATAGTACTTACTGGCAGCTAAGCATGTGTTTTGCTTATGAATATCAGCTACCCTGTAGGCAATAGGTCTAACCTTTCCGAACGGCATAAGAAAAACTCTCGAAAGTGATGATCACTCTAAGATAGCCCGCATTCCTGATCAATTTCAGAATTATAAAACTTTGAACTAAAGAGCAAAATTGAATTCAGAGATAAATTGTTTTTGTGGTTACCAATTAAATACACAATTTCTATGCAACATTGTATAATATTTTTGTGAATATCTCCATTTCAATAACACTTGAATATTTGTAGGCCAGAGTGTAGGTAAGTTCGTAGTAATTTTAGAGAAAGTACAAGACCTATAGCAAATATGTTCAAGGTATATATTATTTCGGTGTTAATTGTCAAAAAGTGTAATATTCAAATAAAATTGCCACTGCCTGTTTTGGTGGGTTCCGCTCATTAATATGTATTTCTGATTCGAATCAGTCATATTTCACGTGCCATAGTTGAGGTAAATACAATTACATTGCAATAACAGCGGTTCGTGATTAGAGACGCTCGTCGGGATCTTAATTGGTTCAATCAAGCCGGCCTGCTTTCATGTGTCAAGTATGAGTTTCCTTATTGCATGTGCACGATTAAATAAATTACCAAAATAATCTAAGAGAGGTGTTAATTTTAAATTATATATTAACGTCCTTATTCCACATATGTCACCATTAGTTATCAATGAATAATTAGTTAGTATGTAATAGACATTTAAAAAGAGCCTATCATACATTACCAAATCTTTAGCGATATTTCCCTTTTAGTTTGGGCAAATCCCTTCTTAAGATATATATTAAAATCCCATGTTTAAAGTATGTCTAACATGTATATGCATCAATAATGGTTTTATTAATATATCTATCTAAATATAATAATTTTTAATGCTAAAATTTGTAAATATAAACTATTACTGAATCCACGTGAAGACACAAGAAAACCAAAATAAATGAATTAAAATCGATCCAGCCGTTCAGGGGGAGTTCAGTGACATACACATGAACACAAGAATTGTATACATACAGGGTGTTTGAAAAGTATGGGTACGGCTTAATATTTTAAAAACCATAGGAGATAACATCTATAAACTTTGCACAGTGTCATATGGCTATGTAAACTATTTTTCCTTGCTATTACCATGACATGCCAACCATGGGGGGACGGCCAACAGAGAAAAACATGGAAATCTTAAATTGAAGCATGGGTCGAGTGATACTTCATTTGAAAGAGCTCACTTAGTAGAGTTGAATGCCGCAAACTACATCTCAAAAGGTTTATTCAATCAGAAATGGCGGCTTGTTTTAGGTACACATTGTGAAGTACATTATGCGCTGCCATTTCTGACTGGATCGTCGTATTCTGATGCGGTAGGCGGCGTTTCACTCTACTAACCAATGTGTTTTCACTGACTTTTTTTAATTAGCAAATTATGTCATAAATTTATAACACAATAATAAAACACAATAAATACCAATGTTTTTTAGTTAGCCATATGACACTGTGCAAAGTTTATAGATGTTATCACCTATGGTTTTTAAAATATTAAGCCGTACCCATACTTTTCAAACACCCTGTATATGTGCATGCAATTGCTGTGTGTGTGTGTGTGTGTGTGTGTGTGTGTGTGTGTGTGTGTGTGTGTGTGTGTGTGTGTGTGTGTGTGTGTGTGTGTGTGTGTGTGTGTGTGTGTGTGTGTGTGTGTGTGTGTGTGACTGAACTCTTCCTAAACGGCTAGATCAATTTTAATTAATTTTTTTGACTTTTGTGTCTTTACGTGGATTCCAAAATGGTTTAAATTTACAAATTTAAGTTGTTCAAACTTAAATTTCGAAGTTAAAAATAGATTTTTAAAGCTACTGCAATTGCAAGACAATTTGTATATTAAATATATAACCAGTACTTGAAGGCGCCAAATTATGATATATATTTGTATTTCAAATACATTTCCGGTTGCACTTAACGCATGAGTGTTAGACCTATTTATAATAGAATACATCGCGTGTACCATGCGAGTTTTTATAGTTGCATTGCGGTTTACAGGACACCTCGGGCTCCAAAATCTTAAAATCGTCCATAATTAATTCATAAATAATTTTTAGATGTAAAAACCCATTAGGTGACACCTTATTTGAAAGGTCTTAATAAAAAATTAGAAGAGCAAGGAAAACTAAGGCTTTCATATCAATCCTTGGAATGAGGCATTTTAAATTACTAATGCAATGTAAGAAATTTTACTCCTCGTCCTTGTTGGAGATAATAATGCGAAATGCCTTTCGTAAACTAACTTAGTAGTTCTCTAGCAATTGTTTCTCTTTATGAAGGAAGTCCTAACATTTATTCTATGTGGATTTTAAGTTATAAAAGGAAATGAAAGAAGCAGTAACTTGGTTAAATTTTTCAATAAAGCAAACTAAGAATTATATTGGTGTTAATTTAACTTTCAAAATAACATTACTGTTATAAACAATATATGCATACTCTCTCAAAGAGAGTGAGACAATATATATTACATGGAGTAGATTTTTTCTTAAACATTACATTGGCTCTGACGTATTGTAAACCACATGAATGATTCATTTTGTTAGTTATGTGACAATATAAATTATATAGTTTTAAGTAATGTAATATGAATAAGCATTTTCAATTTACCGCATTTAAAATTGTGTTTTATTGCATTTGCTAAGCTTAATTTTTTTAGGAATAAATTATTTTTAGATTTTAGCTCCTTTTTATTGTTATTTTAGTTTTTTAGGTTTTTGGCTTTGGTTTATTTTATTTTACGTAGTACAATTTGTTATTTGTTATCTTCTTGAAAGGGAAATAGCGAAAATGTTTTAATAAAGTTATTTAATTTCATGTGTCTAACTACTAAATTGAAGTATTAATATGATGATGAATGAGGCACTAGCAGTACTAGAATGATCAGTTTATGAATATATAAGGTTCAATATCCCCCATATGACTCAGATATCAGCCGTGTTCAGCATATTGGAAACACATCATATTTCCCTGTCTATTCTGCCACCGTACATAATGGTCTACACGACATAGCTGACACATTGAACTCATGTTGCTTCACTTTCTGGATTTGAACTGCAAGGAATATTTAAAAGAACATTGTTTGTAAGTCTAATGGAACTTTGATCTGTCCTATAATAACAAAATAATTGAGACATCGAGTTTGTGTTTCACAATAATTTGTTCAATTTCCTTTTACTTAAATCAGATTACCATATGCATAAGAAACACGTGAAAATAATTCAATTAATTTCAAATGTTTACACTAAAAATTGTCCCATCATTTTCCTGGCATTTAAAAGTTAATACAATTAGCATTGTTCATTGCAATAACTTTTTACATTGTGTTCTACACTATTAATGTACTATTAACATTACTTTAATGTTACAAATTTTAATATTAAACTTAACCATCATCCTACCGGAGCAACTAATATATTGTTAGGTTTGAAACTAAATGCATAGTTTTATGTTGTTTTTTTTTTGTAAATTTAAAAACTAAGCAATGTTTAAATAATTAAATTTTAAAGCTGTAAGCATCCGCGATTTTTATTAACACTAGTTGAATTTTGTACAGACGGTTAGGTTATTATTAAGCAAAAACCATCATTAAATAATAAAATGCATTAAATTTAACTTGATATTCACTGGGAAGTGATAAGGAAAATAGACAACAGACAGACGAACGTAAAAGGTCCCGGAAACTCAGGACGAGAATGTAAAGTTTGGTTCTTTCAACCCTGTAGACTATGCCACAAACCCTGTTAAAAGGATTCAGGGAACCTCTGTAATTAAAATATATAAATAATAATGAAATATTCTTATTTTAAGTAGACACGTTACTATTTCAAGTTTTGGCATTTAAAATTATAAATTTAAAATGCTAGTTTGGATTAAAATATAAATTTAGTTTAATTCAATGTCTATGTATACATGTGTGAAATTGTATGTATATAAGATCTAGTAATTGTACATAAATGCTTAAAAATATAGCTTTGGAATTGCTATAGTGTTGTATAACTGATATGTTCATGATTACCCTTTTTAAATATATCACTTAAAATTTAACTATTCCATATTCTTACATTACAATAAAAGAGCTCTTTGTATCAGACAAGAAAATGATATCATAAACTAACAACTGTTATGAAAAAAGTTATTTAGCCCAATTGTTGTTAAATGTAGAAGTAAAAAGATAAAACGAGACAAAAAATAAGTAACCACACCACATGTTTTTACATTATATTAGGTTTTAAATTTATTTAATCAGCATATCCCACGCCACATTTTCTTAACTTATGACAGGAAGCTGAAGTAAACCGTCTTTTCCGTATGTGTCCTTAAAGAACAATTGCGATTCTCAAAGAATAACAGGATATTCAAGATGATAACAGTGGGGGGTAGGAACCGCTTCCAATGAAGATCCCACAATCACAAAACTATTTATTGAGTTATTTCATTCTGGAAAAAGAGAGGCTAGCTTTGTTCCAGGCTCTTCCAGCACAAACGGGCAGGTAAAATACCAGATACTCTGAATGTTTTAGTTTAGAAACCAGTAACATCAACTCCGCTCACTCCAACAGTTTTGAATGTCCAGATTTAGAGTTAGTTTTGGTGCACTCAGTATAGTTTTTCATGGCAAATAGCACAATTAAATTAAATTTTACATGAAAAATAAAACCACTTGTTTTGGTGGAATAGCCCAAACGTATTACAATAATTGCTACTTAAGTTAAAGGTTTTAAACGTAAATTAAAGATAAATTATGTAATATAAGTTTTGTCCTTCTTTTACCTAAGGGACGAGAGTAAAGGAAATTAAAATACTACTCTAAATATATTTAGCGTCTATAATCGACCGTCACATCAATATTTACTGCCGCCAACTGATAGACGCGTCTGTGAACAGCAACGTAGTGCGTTATAATCATTATTAAATTACAGGGCGGGATATTGCATCGACTGCCCGGGCGATGAGTATTCTGCTCGTGTAGCTACGTGACCAATTTTACTTTATGGTGTATCGTGTTTCATCAGACCAGTATGTGTTAATCTCGGGTAATATATAGGTGAGCAGTATTTCTAGCATTGAAGATGATGAGCTTAAGTTGCATACAGATACTTTTTAGTTATTTCTAATAATTAAATTAGTTACAGGAAATACTATAGGGAAATACATGATTTCGTATTTAATATAAACCATCAGATTTTAAAAAGCGTAAAAGAATATAGACAAAATTATTTGAATTAGGGATTATTGGAATATAAGCTAAATACATAGGGATGGGAACAAAGGTGTAGAAGATAAGGTAATGCATAGAACTAAAGTTAGCTTTGGTTAGCTTTCCTTAAAATTAAAGGAAAATAAAGTTATCTAAAGATTAATATCTATTCTGGTGTTATTTTTAAATCTAGTAATGAACACCCTCTTACATGACATAAAACAATATCCATTTCCTTATGAAAGGTAGAAGTACGTAAGACCATCTATTGCATCACAGGCGTTTCAACAATTTGAGGGTATATAAACGGCATTTGGGTTTTATATTGTTTATGCCACTGTCCAAAAAACTGCCTTGGTATAATTACGGACGAAACATGCAAGTGTGGCATGAAGACCTCCGAATCTTCTTAAGTTTGAAGATGCAATGGGCATATCTTTAACGACTTCATGGGTAGATAAGAGACATATTTATCTTATATATGTAGAAAGGGAGTTTTGCCCAAATTGTAGTTATATTTACTATGGATAAATCCCCTCAAAGATGATTTAGCTCAGCAAATTTCTATAACCTCGATCTAAATCTTACATTTTTAGAGTTTAAGTCTTATTCAAATTTTAAGCCTATAGATCAATTTAATTTCCAGGTACCTATCCAGTAATAGGTATCTCTAATGCTGGACTAATCTCTATGGAGATAGAAATATCTTTATGCAACTCCTGTATTCTTCTTATGTAAAAATGAAGATTAACAAAAGTTTTAAGCTTAAAGCATTATTAAATATCGGGGTATTCCCTGAGTAACATGGTTCCCTAACGGCGAGTCAATTCCCATATTACTCGCCGTATTACTCAGGGAATATCTCGATATTTAATATACAGGGTGTAACTGAAATACACCGAAAAACTTCAGGAGGTTGTTCCTGAGGTCAAAACGAACCAAAAAGTTCCTATAAATGTATGTCCTAAAATGCATCGTTTTCCGTCTGTTTGTGTTTATTACATTAAATTTTTTTTCTAAACAACCATTAAAGGTACAAAGTTAAACTTTTCAACATATGCTAATCTAGTAAAGATTGTCAATTAAAAAAAAAAATTGAAAATTTTTACTCAACAGAATTCAAAATGGCGGCTAGTTAAAATCTTTGATGGTGAATTTCTCAAAAACTACTTCCTGTATAAAAAATTTACTAGAATATACAAAAAATATAAATTTATTTATAAAACGAACGGTACCTCATTTTCTTAAATCGCTCAAGAAATAAAAAAGTTATGGCATTTTTCTTAACCTAGTATCATATCACATTTATAAGTTTTTTTTTGTTCCAAAAAACTACAGTAGCCTACAATTGTTTAGAACATTCAACAAAAATATCTCACATTAAACAAAAATATCTCACATTAAACAAAAGAGTTTTAAGCTGTCATTATTAAGAAATACGGAATAACTTAACAGAGCAACATTTATTTCAAAATATTAGGGATCACTTTACAACAAATGTTCAATATGCCTTCCATTTGATGCGATGCATGCATTAACACGTCTGGTCATTGATTGCCAAGTTCTTTCAAGTATTCCTGGTGTATTCCTTACAGTGTTACAGGCTGCAGTGATACGCTGTAAAAGGTCATCCCTGGTATTAACTGGTCTTTCATACACTAGAGTTTTCAAATGGCCCCAAAGGAAGAAATCGATTGTATTTAGATCTGGCGACCGAGGCGGCCATGATACAGGTCCCCCTCTGCCTATCCATCTTTCCCCATAAGTTTGGTCCAGAAATTGCCTGACATCTAGTCTGAAATGCGCGGGAGCTCCATCATGCATGAACCAACAGTGCTCTCTCACACCCAAGGGAACATCATCTAAAATTTCAGGCAATTCGTGTTGTAAGAAATGTCTGTAGTTTTCACCATTTAGTATGTCAGGTAATTCAAAAGGACCTAATAAACAGTCTCCAATGATGCCTGCCCAAACATTTATTTTAAACTGCTGTTGATGTCTCCCTTCATGAATGGCTTGTGGGTTTTCATCAGCCCATTGATGCATATTGTGGTAGTTGGTAATTCCATCTCGATTAAAACAAGCTTCATCTGTATACACAACTAATGATGTAAAACCAGGGTTGTTAGCTTGCTGATAAAACCATTGGCAAAACTGTAAACGTAATGGAAAGTCAGCTGGACCAAGGGCTTGTACACGCTGATAATGGTACGGATATAACATCTGCTCATGTAGAACTCGCCATACTGTCATGTGGTCTACGTTGAGTATTGCTCCTAACTGCCTAGTACTTACGCCTGGATCTTCCTCTACTCGCTGTAAGATGTTTTCTTCCAAACCAGGAGTTCTACGCTGTCTCTGTACAACTTGGTCTGCAGTAGAAGGTAACAAAGTGCCAGTCTCATGAAGTCGGTTGAAAACAGCAGCAAATGTTGAATGAGTGGGTTGTTGTCGATTTGGAAATGATTCGTAATACAGGCGGGATGCTAGGCGACTATTACCGTTAGCTTTTCCATACATAAATATCATGTCAGCTTGATGGCTAAATGGGTAACCTGCCGTCTTCAATAGAATAAGAGCACTATCGACTAATAATGTTTCTACAAGTGAAAGTAACAGATCATATCTTGTCAAAAATAAACAAGGAAATGACTTACTTATCTGAATTCATTGTTGTTCTAATCAGCTGTGTCTCAACATGAAAACATATTCAGCTGTTTAAACCATGAAAGTTGAGTCATGTAGATTGCTTGTTACAATGTCGTTTTTAAAATTTAATACTAATTATCATGTTTAAAGTTTTTTAACCCAAAATATCGTTTTATTTTTATACTGCCTAAATACTTACATTAACTTTTGAAACAAGAAAAAAAACTTGTAAATGTGATATGTTACTAGGTTAAGAAAAATGCCATAACTTTTTTATTTCTTGAGCGATTTCAAAAAATGAGGTACCGTTCGTTTTATAAATAAATTTATATTTTTTTTATATTCTAGTAAATTTTTTATACAGGAAGTAGTTTTTGAGAAATTCACCATCAAAGATTTTAACTAGCCGCCATTTTGAATTTTGTTGAGTAAAAATTTTCAATTTTTTTTTTAAATTGACAATCTTTACTAGATTAGCATATGTTGAAAAGTTTAACTTTGTACCTTTAATGGTTGTTTAGAAAAAACAATTTAATGTAATAAACACAAACAGACGGACAGACGGAAAACGATGCATTTTAGGACATACATTTATAGGAACTTTTTGGTTCGTTTTGACCTCAGGAACAACCTCCTGAAGTTTGTCGGTGTATTTCAGTTACACCCTGTATATAGTCTATATTCATTTTGTCTATATTCTTTTACGGCCTATAGTATTTCCTGTAACTAATTAAATTATTAGAAATAAGTAAATAATATCTGTATGCAACTCAAGCTCGCCATCTTCAATGTAAGAATTTCTACTCCCGAGTGTGTGTGTATATATAAATTTATATATATATATATATATATATATATATATATATATATATATATATATAATCTATTGCATATTCCTTCTTGAGATATGCGGAAGATATACAAGCAGACAATATACATATAAGGAATATTTTCCACACTAATGAATAGTATCAAATATAAAAATACAATGTATCTACCTTATTCAGTTTGTGAGACATTTTAAGGAAAGTCAGCCGTCAATGATGCCAAGTCGAATCATATGAGAGAATATTTACCACAATAGAATGTTAAATATAAAGGAATTAAGCTTCATGAAAACTTTAAAATCTATACGTCATTTACTTTCAGTCGTCTTGCGGACAGACAGACAGGTAGTTAGACAAAAGTTTTTAAGCCCTCCCACGAGTGTTATACTTCGATAACACTCAGCAAATAAACTATGCCTTCTTAAATCACAATTTTAAATGTTTAAGGCAGTTGACTTAGTGAAAACATTAATGAAGTGCCAGTGACTTCATGTTCTAACATAAAACTCTCTTTGTGATGAAATAAAGTCGATAAAATAATATTAATTCATTTAAAACAACTGGGGCTCTAATGGCCTATCACTCGGTCATATAACCTAACCCTTCTTTAAGTTATGTTATTTTATATCCATATTAATAAATGTATTTTATCAAATTTTCAAAATTCATATATTTAACGATTTGTCGATAAGAAAACAACTGTTAACTCTGTAATTTTACAAACATCGACAGATTTGATAACACTCAGCCGTATCCTATAGATTAGCATGCACCATTATTGAAATCAGTGTTAATATTATATATAAATGAAGTTTAAAGTTATTGCATTTTCTAGACACTGTGAAGACAGTCAAATGGACAGACAGACATTAATTTTGTTTCCGTCCCGAAGAAATAGCTAAAAGTAACATAAATAAAATCTGAAAACGAGTTTATATGACATGTAAAACACTATATGCATATAGATAAGTTTATTTTTCCAAAGTAAAAATAAAAATTTTCAATAGTTTTGGTGATTAATTATTAAACATTGAGGTACTTATAAATATATTAAATAATAATAATAGGGTAACTGAAATTATAAATTTCCATCTCTTGCCATTACGTAAAACTATTTTATATGTCTCCATGTTACGTTCTCGTTAGTTCATAACGAGAAAAATAGTACCAGTAGTCGGAGAACGATGAATTAAGGCTGTGGAGATGGTCAATTTCAGCTGTTAAAAGTTCAATATAAGTGTACAATATATTATATTGTACGTTTTACTTAGACACGTTCGTTGATAAAATACTAGATAATAAAACCTAATAGAGTGTAATATGTCAGTATTGCAGTATAACCTACTTAGTAGGAGTCTTAAGGGGTTTCGGGAAACTCCCTTCTAGTTGAGGGACCCTTTGAGTTGGGGTTCGTGCTACCACGCGTATTTAGATGTAATTGTTATTAAGGTCACAGTGATTTGTTCCAAATCCATTTAAGCCAAGTATTTTTCATTTATCAAATCTCGTTAATAAGAATTGTTTTAAAACGAAATTTATAGTACAATCGTCGTATATTATTTTTATAGTTTTAATATTTAAAACTTCTAATTTAATCAAAAGCATAATTTAATGGCTCACTTACACATTATTGTAATCATTACTAGTTTACGGCACAATGAAGTTTAGAAAATACATAAAAGTATAAAGATACTTAACTGTTCAAATATGCTACATTTACTATATTTTAGATTGTAAAAACTTGCTAATTAGCAGTTGGATAGTTTAATTTATTCTTGTAATTACTCATTTATGCGCGTACTAGAGAAATGTTAGTTGATTTTCCTTTGCATTGTGCTACTTACAGTAATGTGATCCAAGGTACTACTTAGCCCATTGATTGATTTCATAATGTCTTGCTCAACCTATTCTTTTCATAAAACTCCAAAACTGCACATCTGTAAGCAAATGAGAGTAATTGGTCATTAAAAATATGGAAATTCTAGAGTATTTCCGAGTACGTTTATAGTGTGGATGATAAGGGAGGTTTCAGTAGGATCTTCGACCCAAACATCCGGGTCCCCTCATTTAATAAATATAACTGACCTTGGGAAATATGGGTTCGGCAGGACGAACGCCTGCTGTAAAGGTTCTACTAAGTAAATTATATATTACTGAGGTAAAGTTTATACTTTAAGGATTCAGTTTTTAAGAAAGTACTTGCTATAGGAAAGAGGATTAGAGCTTTGAGGTTTGACCTGAACAAGGGAAAGACCATTCTATTGAGGCTTAAAAAAAAAGAAAAATATTATCACGTTACATTTACATTAAAAGTATAGGTACTTCCCCCGTAGAAAAATTGCACGTGTTATTGATTAGATCGTATTAGGATAGGACAGGATCGAGTTGCTTAACAATAGTCACTACCAGGAAGTTTCATCATGAGTCACACTACGTAACTCGTATCATATGGACTCTACTTACTTTGGTATTTGGTACTTACTTAATATACGCATGTAAAATGTATCACTTAACACATACCAAATAATACAAAAGTCGTAGGTGGTTAGTTCACGAATGTAGATGTATTGTGACCTGTATTCTGTAGTCCAGTTTTAATGATTAGTGTGTGTACATTTTTTACAATAAGTGCATGTTTTAGAGTTAGTGAAGTTGACACACAACACAGTGGTTGTGATTCCAGACTTAGGGGTGTCACAACGTTTTGGTATGATTTGTTTAATTTAACCTAGCTTCAACTATGTATAAGGTTAGTTCTATACCTAAAAAGGGATCAGATTGCAGATCTATAAACGTAGTGTTACTGATTTTCTTTCACTGAACGATGGCAAATGCTCGGAAAAATCCTATTTTCTTCACTTTGGTAGTGTTGCAAATGAATAATAAATAATACTAAGTTACATTGAACGAGTAATATTTACATAATACTGTTCAAGCAACAAAATAATATGTGCATTTAAAGATATTTATATAAACATGTAATATGAATCACTTAACAAACACCAAATAAAAAATCTTGCAAATATTTCAGATAATAATGAGTAAACTAAAAAAGTTATACTTTTCTGCCCTTGAAATTGTTATTTAGGAATGGATTTTAGTGGGGAAGAAAACCCCACATTTCATAGTTTCAGAACACTAGCAGCCAAAAGCAAACGTCACTAATATTAATGTCCGTCCCAGGTTACTTCCTTTCCTGTTGGTTTTCATTATATCCGGGCATAAATTTAACTTTACACTTGCTGCACAACAAATTCCAAGCATATTTTTAAATATTTTTATCTATCTATATACTCGTATGTATGTATATATATATATATATATATATATATATTTATATATATATAATCTGATTAAGAAAATATATTTCAAATAATAGAGATGCCTACTTCTGTAAAAAGTAAACTAAAATGGGTTTTATAAGAGTCTTTAAATTTATAGAGTTAGATAGCAACCTTGGCTTTAGATATATCACTTAAAATATAATATAAACGTACAGTTAAAAGAACATTAACATTGACAGTAAGCGTTTGTTTCTTTATAGACTGAAAAACATTGTTAGTATTTTAAAATATTTTGACCTGGAATTATGCTATCGGTTGAACAGTTGATACGTGAAACCAAAATATCAAAGCAAAGGTACGTAATTATACATATACAAATATACTAGGAGTAACAATAAGAGTAAAAATGGAAATATACACATTAACATTAGCTTAGGTAAATAGTTGCTTAATTATAATCGGATGCCAGGTGACAGATATTGGGTCACGTGCGAGCTTTTATTACTTGGTTGATCAGGTACAGTAACCATACTATGTGTGAATATGATATCGTTTTATATTGATTACAATTATTTGTATATAATGTGAAATATTTGTATTTCATTATCATATATTATCCTGTCCATAGTAAAATTTTACTGTTACTGTTCTGTTCCAACATACGTTTCCGGTTATGTACAGTTTAAAGATATTTTTGTTCTCAATTTTTTTTGTTATGTAAAAAAGAATAATATATAGAGTGATTCCGTAATTAGTTTTAATCTCTGTAAGAGTTGTGTATGACTTATAGTTCGAGTGATCATGCCTAAAAATAGAAGTTCCATTTCTTACGCATACTTATGTAAACGTAAACGTCATTAAAATGTTGCAACTATTTAAACGAAAGAAAATAATTTACATTTCTAGAAACCAAAACGTTTTTTATACTGTATGTTATGACAAGATAAGTTTAACAGATGGGCTTTGTATATTTTTTAAATAGTAAGATTGTCCTTTTTTGGAAATTTTTCTAACATTTTTCGAAAATACAAGTCAGATATCTAAGTTTGTTTCTTGGAAAGCTGCACCCACAGCAGATTAGACAAAGTTTGTACTAAACATTTGAGTTGAGCATTAGTGAGACTTTGGCAAATGGCGGAAAGTCATTACTGAAGTATTTATATAGGGTTGGCATTGCAAGTTTAATAGCACAGATGATATATAGTATAAAGTATTAGAGTAATCAAAATAATTGGAAGAAGAATTTTGAAGCATAAATGTAACGAAGTTTAAATGTTGTTAGTTTTCATTCAGTAGTTATATATTAGTTCTTGGGAAGTTAGGTTAGTTGGAAAATTATTCCGAGAACTGTCGTAAGAAATTATTTAGTTAAGGTATTAATAGGGGCATTTTTGAGGCCCATTGTATTTCCTTATAGTTAAATAAGTGTACCTTTTTAAAAACCAACAAATTTGAGTATTTTGAAATTTGAAACTTGACTTAAATCCGTGCTGTACTTTTAGAGATTGTCTTATTAATAAAGTGATTAATTAGTTTCACTTGCCCTTAAAATATTAATTAGAATATCTACAAGTACTATATTAGAACGATAATATAGAATTAATATACATAACATGCAAACTGTGTCTTGATATATGCAACATCAGCCAATATAATTGAAGTGCTAGACTCTCATGAGGATATTAGAGCAATCAAGATAGCACTAATATATTACGTCGCAGGATTGTAACGCACAATGTGATCAAAGCTTCCTTGGACACCGATGCTAGCCACTACATTAATTGGTCTAAGCTGCAAGTGTGGTTTTGCATCAATAAAGGCAGCAATATAATATACCAATTATTATTTTTATGATTCTGTGACGACTTCATTCTGAGAATAAAAATATGATTCAGAAATGGTTTGATCATTGTAATTGCCATAACTGCAAGGAAAATCATTATTTTGTAAAATGGTGACGACTTCATCCCGGGACAAAAGATAAAATTCAGAACGTTTATGATAATTGTAATTGTCATAACTGCAATCTACTTACATGTACTTATGTTGTGTGTGTAAAAGATACCAGTCCTCCGCGTAAGCCTTGTGGAGAGTAACTTTTATATTCTAGGGCCGAAGATTGCACCATTTTCTCCTCAGATATTATTTTTCTAAAACGTGTCCAGTATTACAACTCGCAGGATATACGCGTTCTAATGAAAAAAGGTAACTATGAGGCAATGTTGAGAATGGTCGTATATTTTGGACAATGTTCGAGCACATCATTTCACGGGTCGTAACATAAAGTCTCCACTGAAGTTGCATGCACAATTACAAGTCTACAGCTCACCTAATTTCTAGACAGATAGACCGCAAATCAATCGTACGGCAAATAGATTTTTAAATTCCGCCAAAAGTAAAAAATTATATTGTACTATCATATCTTGTGGTAGGGCTCAATGACATTAATACAAACTCCCTGCTTTCATGAAATCATGTGTTGAATGTGATCTCATCCCTGTTTATGAAGCCATTAAAACTCGTATAATATAAAGAAAATATATTTTATTTTATTCAGTTTCTTTAAAAACTTATAAATTTCTGTTATTTTAACGTTGTTTTCACGGTTGGTTGTAAGAGCCATGGAAAAATATCTGACAATGCTCAGCCAAAGCCCGTAGAGTGACACGCACTATCGTGAAATGAAACTGGGTGCAAAAGTTTAAGGTAATCGTATTGTTCTTTTCTGAGATTACATACAGAGAGATATACAGGTCGAGAGTGAGACAGAAAATAGGAATATATATATATATATATATATATATATATATATATACAATTGTTCTAATTCTTTAAGTGAGCGGCTTCGCCTCTTTGTAAGTGGGAGCCGAGTTAAGTGCCACCTGTTTTGAACGTAATGGTAATTTTATTTTCAATGCCAATAAAAAGCTAACATAACATTATTATTTACTAAAATACGGTGCAGGTGATTGCAATCATCAAATACAAGCAATTACAATCATCCAACTGGAGAGATATTCCGTCTCAAGTGGTCCTCTGACCTCTCCAAGCTGCTGGCTATTGTCTGAATGTGTGATTACACAATAAAGTGAAATAGTTTTCCTATAGTTTTGTTCGCAATTTCCTTAGAACAAAATTTGAGTGAACTAATGTTCTAAAATAAGTTAAAAAGTCATAGTGAAAAAAATGGAGTACAGTCAAAATATAAGCTAAATATACGAATGAGTAATAAATGAAATTCATGTTAATCCGGGTGGAATTTTAGTGGAAAAATTATATGGACTGTGTACTTATATAAAAATATAAATTCAATTTCTTTTTTAATTAAACTTTTAGTTTTAAATACTGATATGTAATAATAAAGAACATAAATCGTTTTCAATTACCTAGGCATTAAAAAACCTCATCAGGGAGTACAATGTCATCTACGAGTATGGTGCACCTGATACTTTCCGTCAATATATGTAATACAATTACGAATAAATGTAGAATTAATGGTAAAATATTATTTAGATAAGGGGTTTAGTCCCTTAACCTAATAAAACACATTTACTCGTAATTGTATATTTTTGGATTTATAACTTAAATATTTGTTTAATATTTGAATAAGCTACCATAGTTAAACAAGTGATTTGATGTTTTAGACTAACCCTTGTACAATAATGTATGTTCCATGACAGATAAAATCATTGCACATTTACATCCCAATACACAAATAGTTTACGTATATAAATATTTTAAGATGTTTATGAGTGCCTTATATATTGCAATAATGATTCATAATATAAAATAATTAGTAATTATAATTAAGTTAAGATGGACGTATTATTCCTATTGAAAATATTTGCGGGATAATATAACATTTAAATCTTGTATTCATATCGAAAGTGTGATTAGGACATTATGAAAACCATACATACTATGATTTATGATGTAATAATATATCTGTAAAAATACATTGGGGTCTTCACTTTGTATGCCCTCTTATAAATTAAAAATATCCATCCTTACCTTTAGTAAACAACGATATTTTATAACTTTATATCCGTTCCGTTGTTTATTTCATAAATTTTATTTAATGTTGGCTGTTTTCGTATAAAGGAACTATTTGAATAATAAGACTTGTGAAAACTTATCTTCATATCAGGTCCTATGGAAACTATAGAGGTATTTTTCCACCATGAAATATTTATCCAAAGTTGTTGTTAAATAACATTAATAAAAAGGTATCAAAGAACTAAAATGCAATAAATTTAAACAATAATCCTAACTACATATGCACAGTAATAGTTTAGCTACAATTTCATAGATTTCTGTTTTGGAGTATTTATGAAAATGTACAAGTAAGCCACACCATATATCACCTGGCACATAATGTCACTTAGCTAGGTTTGCATGCGAAATTTCCAATTTATAGCTAGTTTCATTCTCGATAAGTTCTAGGAATGTTCCAAATATAAAAAAGGGACCCGTTTTGCATAGCATTGTTTCTTTTGATACGTTTAACTATTATCAGCAATCAAATATTGAATATTTTATATTGCATTTTGCCTAATGTAACATCTATCTTATGTGGATTTATAAAGTAATTTTCATATCAAACAGTGAAAAAATCATTTTAAATGCTTATTTCCCATGTACTATAGTTCCAATATTGGGACAGCAAGAAACTCTAGACATTTACAGGCGTAAAGTCCTTTTAGGCTTTACGTTTAAATCGGTTAAGATTATACATAGATTATAAATATTTAATTTTTAAATCTTCAAATGGGTACCTTTTATGAGTATTTATATTCAAATGGTGAAATTATGTATCGTACAGTCTTCACATATGACCGTAAAGACCTTAAGTAAGATTCTGAATATTTAAAGAAACGCATCATAACTAACAATCATTGTATCCGGAGTATGTAATGAGAGTATGCAATCAGAGTTCATCCGAAAATTATGCATTTTATTACAGCTTTCGCCAATTAATATACTTATTTCATTTTAATTTCATCAATCTTTATGAATATAAAGATCAATTGCTATACTTTTTTCCTTGAAGAAATACGGTATAGCTTCGAGTAAAAGAAATTAATGTACATCTTTCACGTCTTCCCACCTTATTTAAATCATAAAAAACCTTTCAAAGTACTATAAAATGCTGCTCTATCTCATATTGCCTATCAAGCTTGATGGTACAATCTAATTTTGTAGTAATAATGGATTTTTTTGTATTTGAATAATCTGAGATGTCGTGTAAATACTATTTTAAGATGCATTTTCCAGATTTATTTTCACAAGGTTTGTTTTTCAGTGATATAATGGAAGTTAGATATAAAAGACGGTGTTTTCAAGTAATATTTAGTTTACTTTTTACAGTATGGTAAATTTTAAAAATTAGATTTAAGAAGGAATTTTAAATTATTTTTGACCATTGCTCGTTATTCTATTGACATATATTCCATATATTAAATGTTCTAATACTTTACCTACGCATTAAATAGTAAATATCTTTTTAACTCGGCCTGCACCGATGTTTATAGAACATTTTACTTCAAACTATCCTGAATGTTTTAGTGTAGTGCGATGATGTTTATATTTTGATAGGTGGGTGCATTTAATAAAATATACCTTTAAGTGTTCATAAGTGAGAATTAGGATAGCTCTGATTAAATTTGAGGCTAGATATCTCACATCCTTATGCAGAACACGTACTGTGGTCAGTATCCTCTCTATCTGAAGGTGCTCACGTTTACTCTGAACAAGCGTTATAAACTGTTTTTGGTGATTTACGAGAAAAGGCTTGAACCGAAACAAGGTGCGAACTTTAAGCTGCATTATTAAAATATTTTTTAAGGAAAATTAAAATATAAAATATTATTATTGTATGATACTAATTTAAACTGTATATGCACCCACCAGCGATCACATGGTAACAAACATTCAATGAGTGTTTGTGACGTGTGCAGTTTATGGTGAGTTATGGTATAAATAATGTAGAACTGATCACTCTACATTATATAAATTTCAATTCATCAATGTCGTAGCGCGCCGACATTGTACCAATTATACCAATGCCCGTACGTCACTCTTGCCTGTTCTGTATAAAAGAATAGCCCATTAAGTAACCTTTTATCTCCGGTGGACTGTTCACCACACGACCGGACGACACGCTGCGGCAGGTGAACTGATAACAAACAGCTGGTGGATTGATTAGTGAGGAAGCTTGCGAGTGACTGGATTGCGTCGGTGCTGTGTGTGTCTACGAGCCCTTCAGCTTCGCTGGATTTTCGGGAGCCGACTAATAAATTGGCCAAGGTGAACTACTACCATATATTTTCCTTAGTTCTCGTCACTCTTACGTGAATTCAATATACTAATTTTAAAGTTTAAAACACTACTCAAGATTATAGAATCACTCAACTGAGCCTTTGGAAAAACTGTTAGGGTTTGAATTGAACGTGTAAAGCTAAAACGTGGCATTTACTTTTAATAGTTAATAATCTTACCTAATAATTTGTTTAAAGTATTTGTTTCAAAACCAATTACGCTAACTATGTTGACAACATTTCTAAGAGAAAGAGGTAAACTTATAAATAGTACATATGTTGAGAATTAATGTCACAACTTGAACTGTTATAACTGCAATGTTTTAAATGTTTTAATCGAAGAAAATTTACCTCTTTTATAGTAAAGTAAGTATTTAATTATATAAATACATACAAGTCGCATAAAATACAACCATGATTGACATATATTTTGTAACAGACCGTGTACAGTCCTAATTTGATGTGTCACAGTTTCATGTTAGTACGATACAATAGTTTCAACGTTTCTTCTTAATGTATCAATGTTTATTTGTAATAAAAGTCAAGGTAAATTATTACCTCAAGCTATTAATAATTATTCTTTGATATCACATTAAATTTATAAATTCAATTTTGTTATTATACTGCCTATTATGTTAAATCATACTGTGTACATATAGGGTACTTTAACTGTTTATTATTTTCGACAGTGTTTATTAGCCTTTGATATGAACAGTCAAGCTTACAATTCTCATGATTTGATAGCCAGAAATTGCATAAATACAGGTGGATTCATTATCCCGAGAGTATTGTTGCTTAATCAGCTGAATAGACATTCGAGAATAAGACTTTTTTTTGCTTCAAACTAACTAAGACCGAATGTGTTTATTTTTAAATGTTTCATTGTTGTTTTTCATTTTGTATGTAAATGTCCATTTCAATTGCTACTGAGAACTGTTGTTATCTGATGTTCTCTGTTGGTTGAACATATTAATCAGGGCTTTTTGGGATTTGGTATGGGTACACTTCTGGACTGCGCCCGGAGCCTGGTGGACTTATTGCCGAGCCGCTAGTGGGTACTCCAGCTTGCACTACCCTGACACTGGGATCTGCTCCTAGCCGTGCCGCCTTACACCTACCACTACCGCACCGCGGATCCGCTCTTCCGAGCCACGGTCTGGACCGGACGTAGTAGGCCTTTTGTGTTGTGACTCCCAGTTGGTGAGTACAGACTTGGATTATTTCACAGAGTGCTCTTATGGATTAGTGAGTCGGACGCGGACTGATGTCTAATTCTGGACCAGGAGCCTTTGTATTGTGGAAGGAGCCCTTAAAATTTGGTTCAACGCTACCCTCCAGACGTTAACTGCACACCTTAGTGCATTATAGTGTATCTTTAGTATATTTACTTGTGTCGTCTATTATTTACATGTCTAGGCCATTTATTGCATGTGTTTATTGTATTTATTTATGTATGTTGAATGTTGTTTTGAGGAAGTGGAGCGCTCTCTACCATCAATAGAGTTCATTTAGCCATTTGTAATTCTCTCTAATAAGTGGTAACATTGTATCTTCGCTATATTTGTTGTTGATTATTTTCTGTCTAAAGCATTTACTTACTGTAAGGCTAGATTACTTGTGATAATGTCATACAATTCCTGCACATAAATAATTAGTTTAATTGCAAACATTTGAGTGTTTTGTTTCTTTTGTTCAGTCCTAGTAACTGGATTTAGATAACCTCGCATAAGTATTAGGGGTCTATATTTAACCTTATATTCAGAATATTTCAATACAACTATCTGTGTAATCCAAAGGCCTGGTTGACAAAAAAAATAGCTTTAGTGTATGGTAGTAGGGAGCCTGATTGGTACTTTCCTTGGAGCAGGGGTACTCTTCCTTGTTGAAGCCCTGCCTGTTACCTGTCCTACAACAAGGTGGCGCCCTTTCCCTCACCGAGCAACCTTAAAGAAGAAGAAGTACTAATCGTAGGTTACCCTTTACCCTTACGGCGCGCTGTCAAGGACCACCCCCTTTCTCCACTGAGTGATACCGGACATTTGCACAATTCCCCTAGGGGAGAACGTTGCAAAATGGCGCCCAACGTGGGGCCTGGATTATTTGGAGTAATCTGAAGTAATAGTTATAACTGTACATTTTTTTTATTTGTCCTTCATACTTGTGTTTTTGTAAATATTAACTATTTCTATGAACTTGAACTGTTGCTGCTGATATGATCGGTTTGCATTAGTGTTGCTTGGAATAAGTAGTTATTCACATTTCCTTAACAAAACAAAGTACAAAAACCTAAATATCAAACAAACTTATTTCTCCTTTTCAGTTATGGAATAATTCTGACATTTGCTTTGAATTCTGTGTTTTGGTCATTGTTGTAGTTTAGTTGGACAACATATCTCTATTTATTGTTGTTGTGACACTTATTGAGCGTACTCTTTCGAAATTTTAATTTTATACGCTCATGTTGGTTTTGTGACCTTTTAAGGGTGTTTATATTTTTGAGTTGGGAAACTTATGAGTATTTCTGTTCCACTTTTGAATTTTGTATCTTATCTAAATATGAGTGCCTATCACCTGCGTAAAACAGAAGTTATCTATGAGCTGAAGATTAGGAATCTTCCCTCTGGAGGTACAGCCGGAGATTTGAGAAAACGACTTTCTCAGAGTTTAGCGTCGAATACGCCAATGGAGGAGACTGTAGTTAATTCTTTGGATACGGATACAGAACTAGAGGAGTGTGAGGCAAAGTACCAGGATTTATCAGCACTTGTGAGTGACTATGAGGGGAATTATCACGATAATGAGTATCATCGTATTGTTGCACGCCTATGGCATTTATACCTTCGAGCTGATAGGATACCAGTGGGTGCGACGGCGGATGATGATCAGGAGCAGACCAAGCAGTGCTTAGTGGGTAAATGCAAGGGATTGTTGGACTCTTTCAAGGACTCTAAGTCTGCGGCTAAGGTGGATTCTCCTGACAACAAGACTCTATCAGCTGGCAATCCACAACCCCAGCCAGATTCAGATAAGCGGACGGATCCTCTCTTTGTCCCCACGAAAGTTCTAGCATTTTCTGGCTCAATCGTTTCACCAGAAGAGGAAAGAACACATGAAGAGGAAGGAAGACTTGGAAGAGAAAGAGAACGTCAAGACGGGATGCAGCTACAACATTTGAAAAGACAGCAAGATAACTGGATTCGCCAGGAAGAGATGAAGCTTCAAGAGGAACGAAGAAAACAGGAAGAGAAGTGGAAACAAGAAGAGAGACAACAGCAAGAGAGTAGATGGCAAAAAGAAGAGTGGAGGCTTCAAGAAGACCAGAAGAAGCAGGAAAATCATTCTTCGATGGAAAGAGTTGTTCAAGACTGGCCCCGCCAAGACGATCTGCGATATTTAGAAGACAAAAGAGAAGGCTCACGCCCCAGATATGTACCTGTGTATAAGTGGGGCCTGAAATTCGACAACTCTGGTCCTAGCATCGCAGCCTTCTTGGAAAGGGTCGAGGAACTTCGTCGAGCCCGAGGAGTAACTCACCAAGAACTTTATGACTCGGCTGTCGATCTCTTTGCTGGCCCCGCGCTTGTATGGTATCGTGCAGCCGCTAACAGGATCCGGTCATGGCATCAACTAACGAAGGAACTGCGAGAAGTCTTTCAACCTGCTGATTACGATCTACGGCTTCATCAGGAGATATTCAATAGAGTACAAGGAGACAACGAACCCTTGGACCTCTACATCGCGGCTGTGGAAGGCCTGTATGGCAGACTTGCTGTCCCCGTTCCCGAGAGTACTCGTCTGGCCCAGATCTACTACAACCTCCATCCGCAGTTGCAGGATAGATTGGCTTTATTTAGCATCCAAACTCTAGATCAACTTCGATCCATGGGACGTCGAGCTGAAGCTGGACGGTTAAGCATGACGAGAAACAGATCTCAACGAAGTGAGGTAACGCTTGAACCGGACCTCGCCTATCAAGATCCAAGTCGTCGCAGAGTAATCACCCAAGGACGAGTAGCTGACATCAAGGCATCACCACGACCAGATCGCGGAGAGGTATCTTGTTGGAATTGTGGAGAGAAAGGCCATCGTTTCCGATTTTGTCGCAAGACCAAGAAGAAGTTCTGTTTTGGCTGTGGCAAGGACAACATTTTGAAACGAGAGTGCCCTAAATGTACTCCAAAAAAAACGAGTAGGGATGGGAGTCAGGAGCTCAGTGGGTATGCCTGTCTCCCAGTCTAGCGAGAATTGCCCCACTATAGACTATCTTTTGCATACTTTTCAGTCAGACCCTAGACCGTATTTAAAAGATAGAGTGTTTGGTCGAGAGATTACTGCACTTCTAGACTCCGGTGCTTCCCAAACGTTTCTTGGAGGAAAAGGATTGTGGATTTTGGAAAAGTTCCCTACGCGCCTTAAGACTGCTTCTGGACGTTTTGTAGAGACTGCTGACTCTAACAGACACGAGGTCAAGGGATTCGTAGATCTGCCCATCTCTCTAAGGGGTAGAACCGAGAACTTGAGTGTATGTGTTGTTCCATCATTGCAGCAATCTTTGATATTGGGCATCGATTTTTGGGAGCGCATGCACATAGTAGCTGATATGCGTAATCGAAGATGGGAGTTTGCTCCAAGGGAGACGCCGTTCCTATGTAGCGCTATTGAAGGGATTACGTCTGAAGACCACTTGACCCCGGAAGAACGAGGAAGACTTCAAGACCTACTAGAAGAGCACTTTAAAAATGAACCATCTACGTTAGGTAGGACTGATCGTGTCAAGCACGTCATAGACACGGGAGACGCGCAACCCATCAAGCAACGATATTATAACGTATCCCCAGCTCGCCAAAAATTGATAAATGAGGAGTTGGACCGTATGTTGCAGCTGGGAGTCGTTGAACCGTCCCAAAGCGCTTGGTCATCGCCAATAATGTTGTTGGACAAGCCTGATGGTAGCAAGAGATTCGTGGTAGATTTTAGGGCAGTCAACGCCGTAAGCCGCAAGGATGCTTATCCCCTACCACAAGTTACCACCATTCTGGACCGACTCAGAGATGCTCGATTCTTGTCAAGTCTCGATATCAAAAGTGCCTATTGGCAGATAGAGCTGGAAGAAGCTAGCAAGGAGAAGACGGCTTTTGCGATCCCAGGTCGTGGCCTCTATCAATTTGTGACGATGCCCTTTGGACTGTGTGGGGCTCCCGCAACGTGGCAGCGTTTTGTGGACACCGTTTTGGGACCCGACCTCGAGCCGAACGTTTTTGTCTACTTAGACGATATTGTAGTAGTAACATCTACATTTGAGGCGCACCTTGGGATATTGTCGGAAATCTTTAGGAGAATCCGAGCAGCCAAACTCACTCTTAATAGGGAAAAGTGCAAGTTCTGTCGAGAAGAACTTAAGTACTTGGGCTACCTCGTCGGTGGTGATGGACTGAGGGTTGATCCCGATAAGATCAATGCGGTTGTGGAAATTCCCACCCCACGGAATCAAAAGGAAGTGAGACAATTTACGGGCATGGCGTCTTGGTATCGCCGTTTTATACCCAATTTCGCTCCTCGAATGCATCCGCTAACGTCACTTCTCAGGAGAAATACCAAGTTTGAATGGACTGAAGAAGCAGAAAAGGCATTCCAGGACATAAAATCCTGCCTGATAACAGCCCCGATATTGTCTTGTCCAGATTTTGCTAAGTCCTTCACGATTTCCTGTGATGCCTCTGGCGTTGGGATAGGTGCGGTACTTAGCCAGGAGTACGAACATGGAGAAGGAGTCGTGGCCTACGCTAGCCGTACTTTGACCCGCCAAGAACAGAAGTATTCAGCCACGGAAAGAGAGTGTCTGGCGGTGATCTGGGCTGTTGAGAGGTTTCGGCCATATGTGGAAGGTACGAGGTTCACCGTGGTCACTGACCACTATAGCCTACTCTGGCTAAACAATCTGAAAGATCCGACTGGACGATTGGCACGCTGGGCTCTCAGACTCCAGCCTTACGACTTCCGCCTAGTCCACAGGAAAGGCCAGGACAACGTAGTGCCGGATCTACTATCGAGGACAACTCCACCTGACCTCCCCACTGAAGAGACCGTGTGGTGTGATGCCATCCATTTTCCTTCCAAACTTAAGGATCATTGGTATACCACCATGCTGCAGAACGTGTTAGCTAACCCAGAACAGTATAGCCAGTGGCGAACTGAGGATGGAAAGCTTTGGAAGAGAGTGACCACTTTGGAGCCTTCGCTACAAGATGATAATTGGAGATTGGTTATCCCGAAAGATCTTCGTTCTCAAACTCTAGCCGAATGTCACGATAAACCAACCGCTGGCCACCAGGGCGTTCTGAAAACCTACAAACGGATGCAGCAGCGTTATTACTGGCCCAAGATGCGGAAGGATGTGGCTACATACGTTGCTCGATGTGATGTCTGTCAGCGCATAAAATACGACCAACAACTCCCTGCTGGTGTGATGGGAACACAACGTGGTGTGAACGCTCCCTGGCTAATGATTGCTGCAGACTTAATAGGACCATTACCTCGGTCATTGAAGGGATTTAAGTATCTGTTAGTCATCACCGATACTTTCACTAAGTATTCTGTTTTGCGTCCCTTGCGAGCTGCTACAGCGAAGTTGGTCTCCAAACACTTAGAGGATGATATTTTCATGGTTTATGGCGTCCCGGCTTACATTATATGCGATAATGGCTCAGAATTCATCGGAAAGCCGATGACCAACCTTGCAAAACAGTATAACATCAAGATCCTTTTAAACGCCAGTCGCCATCCCCAAGCCAATCCGGCAGAGAGGGTGAATCGGGACCTTGTTACTATGTTAAAGGCATACGTGAAAGACAACCACCGAGAATGGGACAAGTACATACCTAAGCTAGGATTTGCTCTTAGGACAGCGTACCACGAGACTACACAGTATTCGCCAGCGTTCCTGAACTTCGGGCGAGAACTCGCCACTGCTGGTGCAGGATTTGAGGTTCTTGAGGATGGCTCTGTGGTACCTTCTCCAGAAGATTCAAGGCATTATGGTGACAAGCTACAAGAGCTGAAGCACATTTATCAAGAGGTTAAAGAATGCCCATGGACGGAGAGCTCGTCGCTATAACCTTCGTTGAAGACCTGTACACTACCGAGTGGGTGATGTCGTCCTCAAAAGGAATTACCCACAGTCGGACGCAACAAAGTATTTCTCAGCGAAGCTAGCACCTAAATATGTAGGACCCTTTTTGGTGGCTGAGGAAGTATCTCCTTTGGTATACACCCTGGCTGATATGAAAGGTAAACGTATCGGGAAATGGCATGTGGCTGACCTCAAAAGGTTCATCAAGTGAAGAAAATTTGGGAAATTTTCTACAGGCAGGGGGGTATTTGTGACGTGTGCAGTTTATGGTGAGTTATGGTATAAATAATGTAGAACTGATCACTCTACATTATATAAATTTCAATTCATCAATGTCGTAGCGCGCCGACATTGTACCAATTATACCAATGCCCGTACGTCACTCTTGCCTGTTCTGTATAAAAGAATAGCCCATTAAGTAACCTTTTATCTCCGGTGGACTGTTCACCACACGACCGGACGACACGCTGCGGCAGGTGAACTGATAACAAACAGCTGGTGGATTGATTAGTGAGGAAGCTTGCGAGTGACTGGATTGCGTCGGTGCTGTGTGTGTCTACGAGCCCTTCAGCTTCGCTGGATTTTCGGGAGCCGACTAATAAATTGGCCAAGGTGAACTACTACCATATATTTTCCTTAGTTCTCGTCACTCTTACGTGAATTCAATATACTAATTTTAAAGTTTAAAACACTACTCAAGATTATAGAATCACTCAACTGAGCCTTTGGAAAAACTGTTAGGGTTTGAATTGAACGTGTAAAGCTAAAACGTGGCATTTACTTTTAATAGTTAATAATCTTACCTAATAATTTGTTTAAAGTATTTGTTTCAAAACCAATTACGCTAACTATGTTGACAACATTTCTAAGAGAAAGAGGTAAACTTATAAATAGTACATATGTTGAGAATTAATGTCACAACTTGAACTGTTATAACTGCAATGTTTTAAATGTTTTAATCGAAGAAAATTTACCTCTTTTATAGTAAAGTAAGTATTTAATTATATAAATACATACAAGTCGCATAAAATACAACCATGATTGACATATATTTTGTAACAGACCGTGTACAGTCCTAATTTGATGTGTCACAGTTTCATGTTAGTACGATACAATAGTTTCAACGTTTCTTCTTAATGTATCAATGTTTATTTGTAATAAAAGTCAAGGTAAATTATTACCTCAAGCTATTAATAATTATTCTTTGATATCACATTAAATTTATAAATTCAATTTTGTTATTATACTGCCTATTATGTTAAATCATACTGTGTACATATAGGGTACTTTAACTGTTTATTATTTTCGACAGTGTTTATTAGCCTTTGATATGAACAGTCAAGCTTACAATTCTCATGATTTGATAGCCAGAAATTGCATAAATACAGGTGGATTCATTATCCCGAGAGTATTGTTGCTTAATCAGCTGAATAGACATTCGAGAATAAGACTTTTTTTTGCTTCAAACTAACTAAGACCGAATGTGTTTATTTTTAAATGTTTCATTGTTGTTTTTCATTTTGTATGTAAATGTCCATTTCAATTGCTACTGAGAACTGTTGTTATCTGATGTTCTCTGTTGGTTGAACATATTAATCAGGGCTTTTTGGGATTTGGTATGGGTACACTTCTGGACTGCGCCCGGAGCCTGGTGGACTTATTGCCGAGCCGCTAGTGGGTACTCCAGCTTGCACTACCCTGACACTGGGATCTGCTCCTAGCCGTGCCGCCTTACACCTACCACTACCGCACCGCGGATCCGCTCTTCCGAGCCACGGTCTGGACCGGACGTAGTAGGCCTTTTGTGTTGTGACTCCCAGTTGGTGAGTACAGACTTGGATTATTTCACAGAGTGCTCTTATGGATTAGTGAGTCGGACGCGGACTGATGTCTAATTCTGGACCAGGAGCCTTTGTATTGTGGAAGGAGCCCTTAAAATTTGGTTCAACGCTACCCTCCAGACGTTAACTGCACACCTTAGTGCATTATAGTGTATCTTTAGTATATTTACTTGTGTCGTCTATTATTTACATGTCTAGGCCATTTATTGCATGTGTTTATTGTATTTATTTATGTATGTTGAATGTTGTTTTGAGGAAGTGGAGCGCTCTCTACCATCAATAGAGTTCATTTAGCCATTTGTAATTCTCTCTAATAAGTGGTAACATTGTATCTTCGCTATATTTGTTGTTGATTATTTTCTGTCTAAAGCATTTACTTACTGTAAGGCTGGATTACTTGTGATAATGTCATACAATTCCTGCACATAAATAATTAGTTTAATTGCAAACATTTGAGTGTTTTGTTTCTTTTGTTCAGTCCTAGTAACTGGATTTAGATAACCTCGCATAAGTATTAGGGGTCTATATTTAACCTTATATTCAGAATATTTCAATACAACTATCTGTGTAATCCAAAGGCCTGGTTGACAAAAAAAAATAGCTTTAGTGTATGGTAGTAGGGAGCCTGATTGGTACTTTCCTTGGAGCAGGGGTACTCTTCCTTGTTGGAGCCCTGCCTGTTACCTGTCCTACAACAAGGTGGCGCCCTTTCCCTCACCGAGCAACCTTAAAGAAGAAGAAGTACTAATCGTAGGTTACCCTTTACCCTTACGGCGCGCTGTCAAGGACCACCCCCTTTCTCCACTGAGTGATACCGGACATTTGCACAATTCCCCTAGGGGAGAACGTTGCAAAATAGTTTGCCACCCCTCCTCGCGGGTTAGCAATATTGTCGGCCTCGCTCAGTGGAGAAGGGCGTGAGTATTGGTAGAGCGCCAGGACAACCAAGTTCTTGCGCAGTGACAGAGGACTACTAAGATTGACGGATACCCAGATGGTTACAGTTTGCTCGGTAATAAGGGCGCCACCTTGTTGATGGGGTGTGATAGTCGCAGGTCTCCAACAAGGAACAGTTTCCTGCCCTCAGGTATGCTCAATCGAGACCACTACCATGCACGCAAGAACTATTAGGTTTACGACACTAAGCCCTAGGTACTTAAATTAGCCACAGATTTCGGTTGATTATTTTCTAATAGTAAGTTGCAAGGTCTTTAATTAAATATCAGGCAATTAGAAATTAAAACCAATATTTCACATATTTCATTCTGTATTGCCTATTTCTCTCACAGTGCTAAGGTCTTAAACTAAATAAACAAATATATATTTAACTTAACTTAAACTTAACTCGTTGGCCAATTGAAATAAAAATACGAAAAATTATTACGGTAGGAGCGCTCCGATTACTAATACAAAATTACAGTGGCCAAAATCATGATGACCATATTCCTGAACTACAAAATTACAAAACAATAATTCACATGAATACATAATGGCTAGACATTAAATTAAGTTGAGCCCCATTTGTCAAAGTTCGGAACTGGATCCACCCTGATGCAGTTATTCAGGCCTAGTCCGATAGGTAGAGGCTCCACGATGACATTGACATAGTTAGTCCGACCTCCCAGGGGAGCACGATGGAATAAGTAGTGTAAAGTCTACTCACCAACTGGGCGGACCCAAAACACACACACGAGCCGTCGATTGTATCGTCCGTGCAATCCAATATTGAAACTTTAATTTCATAAAGTCAGTTTTATTCATTTTCTGCGGCTCATTGAAATCAGTAAACATTACTTATATCAATCATGAAAACAATGTCAAACTTAACTTAAAAGAAACCAGCTGACTAAAACAGCAACATCTGTCACTATTGTTGGTGTGTCTAACATACTCGTATTTAGCTTACAGCGGCCAGTAAAATGTAAAGAAACGTTTAATGTATAAACATAAGTACATTAAAAAAGCGCAGAATCTGCCAATTACAATGATATACAATATTGGTCTTAAACACAAAGCATAATTATTCTGACACAGAAAAAATTAATTACGTTTGTTCTTACTTAAACTAATTAATTACAATAATTATAGTAAAGTGTATTGAAGTATTAACATAATGCATCAATGTATGCACTTTCACGGCGATGGTAGGTATAAATTTCATGACAACTGCCTTTACATTATTCTGAGTAAAACTAAATAATATACAAACATTAGGACATAAAGTTACCGATTCAATTATTTATAGAACAGTTAACAAGTTTAGTAAGGAAATTTATGAGAGACGATGCAATTGTTACGAGATAATATCTCGGCCTAATTATGTACAATTTACAGAAACAATTTGTGGTTACAGTATTTGACACTATGAACACGTATTTACAACTATTTATCTCCGTGAACTATTAAAAGACTAGATTAGTATTAATTTATTACAGCTAACGTATTAATTTCCTACGTTTATCGACAGGAATTGACAATCTTACTACGAGGCCCAAGGCTTAGTTTACCGTAGATATTTAATTCTGTAAAGACAAAATTATTATACTGAAATTTTACTAACTGACATACGCAAGCGACAAAATATCAATGGCATGGTAATGGCTCACCTTAGCCTAACTCCTTTATTGGAACAGCTGATTGGCGTCTAATC
>NC_060210.1:36087500-36105000 GCF_021130785.1 Homalodisca vitripennis
CGGAGAGGTCGTAGGACTGAGTACTTAGTAAACGTGTCAGTAATAACCAACAGGTACTTAAAGCCTCTTACTGATCGTGGCAGAGGGCCAATCAGGTCTGCAGCGATCATCTGCCATGGAGAATCAACTGCACGTCTGCTGCCCATAACGCCCGCAGGGAGTTGTTGGTCGTACTTAGTCCGTTGACATACAGCACATTTTGAAACATAAGTGGCTACATCCTTCCGCATTTTTGGCCAATAGTACAGCTGTTGGATACGTTTATAGGTCTTTGACACACCTTGATGTCCAGCAGTTGGAGTATCGTGGCATTCGAACAAGGCCTGGGATCTGAGATCTTTTGGGAGTACCAATCTCCAGTTATCTTGGTGAAGCGAGGGTTCCAGTGTGTTCACATTCTTCCACAGTTTCTCCTCCTGAGTTCGCCACTGACAATATTTTTGAGGGCCCATTTTAACCTTTTCCAACATTCCTTTGTACCACTGGTCCTGTATTGTAGCTGGTATCTCAATCAAGTCACAATGAATCACGTCTGGATGAGAGGGATCAGTCGATATCGGTGGAGTGGTCCGAGAGAGAAGATCTGGCACAACGTTCTCTTGCCCCTTACGGTGTACTAGGTGAAAATCATAGGGCTGCAATCGCAAAGCCCAACGAGCCAGACGTCCTGTCGGGTCCTTCAAGTTACTTAGCCAAAGCAAACTATAGTGGTCTGTCACGACCGTGAACCTGATTCCTTCCACGTAAGGCCGGAATTTCTCCACAGCAAAGATCACCGCAAGGCACTCCCTTTCAGTGGCCGAGAAGTTCTGCTCTTGCCGAGTTAATGTGCGGCTGGCATAGGCAACAACACTTTCTCCTTGCTCACTGTCTTGGCTAAGAACAGCGCCGATCCCCACGCCTGAGGCGTCACAGGAGATTGTGAAAGGCTTCGAAAAGTCTGGACAGGATAATATTGGAGCGCTAATCAGGCAGGATTTTACGTCCTGGAAGGCCATCTCGGCTTCTGGAGTCCATTCGAACTGATTTCTCCGTTTCAGTAAGGAAGTCAAAGGAGTCATACGTGACGCGAAGTTGGGAATGAAGCGTCTGTACCACGAGGCCATTCCAGTAAATTGACGAACCTCCTTTTGGTTCCGGGGGATTGCGATATCCACAATCGCCTTTACTTTTTCAGGGTCGACTCGCAAACCCTCCCCACTGACAATGTAGCCCAGGTACTTCAGTTCTCTCCTGCAAAACTTGCACTTTTCTCTATTGAGGGTGAGCTTTGCTTCACGAACTCTTCTAAATATCTCTTTCAAGGTTTTAAAATGGGTCTCAAATGTAGATGTCACAACTATAATGTCGTCTAGATAGACGAAGACATTCGGCTCCAGCTCTGGTCCCAAGACTGTGTCAACGAAGCGCTGCCATGTTGCGGGAGCTCCGCACAGACCAAAGGGCATCGTGACGAACTGGTATAAGCCACGACCCGGTATTGCAAACGCGGTCTTCTCCTTACTTGCCTCGTCTAGTTCAATTTGCCAATAGGCGCTCTTAATGTCCAGGCTAGATAAGAATCGAGCATCTCTCAATCTATCCAGGATAGCGGTCACCTGTGGTAGAGGGTAGGCGTCCTTTCGGCTCACTGCATTCACCGCCCTGAAGTCCACAACAAACCTTTTACTGCCATCAGGTTTATCCAGTAACATAATTGGCGAGGACCAGGCGCTTTGTGAAGGCTCTACAACCCCTAACTGCAACATGCGGTCTAGCTCCTCATTGATGAGTTTTTGACGAGCAGGGGATACATTGTAGTACCGCTGTTTGATTGGTGGCACACCCCCAGTGTCGATGACGTGCTTCACACGGTCTGTTCTACCCAATGTTGGTGGCTCATCCTCGAAATGCTCCTCGAGAAGATCTTGTAGCCGTTTTCTCTCTGCTAGAGTTAGATTGTCTTCCGATGTGATTCCCTCAACATAACCACAAAATAAATCCTTATAGTTAAATAAGTGTACCTTTTTAAAAACCAACAAATTTGAGTATTTTGAAATTTGAAACTTGACTTAAATCCGTGCTGTACTTTTAGAGATTGTCTTATTAATAAAGTGATTAATTAGTTTCACTTGCCCTTAAAATATTAATTAGAATATCTACAAGTACTATATTAGAACGATAATATAGAATTAATATACATAACATGCAAACTGTGTCTTGATATATGCAACATCAGCCAATATAATTGAAGTGCTAGACTCTCATGAGGATATTAGAGCAATCAAGATAGCACTAATATATTACGTCGCAGGATTGTAACGCACAATGTGATCAAAGCTTCCTTGGACACCGATGCTAGCCACTACATTAATTGGTCTAAGCTGCAAGTGTGGTTTTGCATCAATAAAGGCAGCAATATAATATACCAATTATTATTTTTATGATTCTGTGACGACTTCATTCTGAGAATAAAAATATGATTCAGAAATGGTTTGATCATTGTAATTGCCATAACTGCAAGGAAAATCATTATTTTGTAAAATGGTGACGACTTCATCCCGGGACAAAAGATAAAATTCAGAACGTTTATGATAATTGTAATTGTCATAACTGCAATCTACTTACATGTACTTATGTTGTGTGTGTAAAAGATACCAGTCCTCCGCGTAAGCCTTGTGGAGAGTAACTTTTATATTCTAGGGCCGAAGATTGCACCATTTTCTCCTCAGATATTATTTTTCTAAAACGTGTCCAGTATTACAACTCGCAGGATATACGCGTTCTAATGAAAAAAGGTAACTATGAGGCAATGTTGAGAATGGTCGTATATTTTGGACGATGTTCGAGGACACCATTTCACGGGTCGTAACATAAAAAATTCTCCACTGAAGTTGCATGCACAATTAGATTTTTAAATTCCGCCAAAAGTAAAAAATTATATTGTACTATCATATCTTGTGGTAGGGCTCAATGACATTAATACAAACTCCCTGCTTTCATGAAATCATGTGTTGAATGTGATCTCATCCCTGTTTATGAAGCCATTAAAACTCGTATAATATAAAGAAAATATATTTTATTTTATTCAGTTTCTTTAAAAACTTATAAATTTCTGTTATTTTAACGTTGTTTTCACGGTTGGTTGTAAGAGCCATGGAAAAATATCTGACAATGCTCAGCCAAAGCCCGTAGAGTGACACGCACTATCGTGAAATGAAACTGGTATTGAAAATTTTAAATTCATATTGTTCTTTTCTGAGATTACATACAGAGAGATATACAGGTCGAGAGTGAGACAGAAAATAGGAAAACATATATACAATTGTTCTAATTCTTTAAGTGAGCGGCTTCGCCTCTTTGTAAGTGGGAGCCGAGTTAAGTGCCACCTGTTTTGAACGTAATGGTAATTTTATGTTCAATGCCAATAAAAAGCTAACATAACATTATTATTTACTAAAATACGGTGCAGGTGATTGCAATCATCAAATACAAGCAATTACAATCATCCAACTGGAGAGATATTCCGTCTCAAGTGGTCCTCTGACCTCTCCAAGCTGCTGCCTATTGTCTGAATGTGTGATTACACAATAAAGTGAAATAGTTTCCTATAGTTTTGTTCGCAATTTCCTTAGAACAAAATTTGAGTGAACTAATGTTCTAAAATAAGTTAAAAAGTCATAGTGAAAAAAATGGAGTACAGTCAAAATATAAGCTAAATATACGAATGAGTAATAAATGAAATTCATGTTAATCCGGGTGGAATTTTAGTGGAAAAATTATATGGACTGTGTACTTATATAAAAATATAAATTCAATTTCTTTTTTAATTAAACTTTTAGTTTTAAATACTGATATGTAATAATAAAGAACATAAATCGTTTTCAATTACCTAGGCATTAAAAAACCTCATCAGGGAGTACAATGTCATCTACGAGTATGGTGCACCTGATACTTTCCGTCAATATATGTAATACAATTACGAATAAATGTAGAATTAATGGTAAAATATTATTTAGATAAGGGGTTTAGTCCCTTAACCTAATAAAACACATTTACTCGTAATTGTATATTTTTGGATTTATAACTTAAATATTTGTTTAATATTTGAATAAGCTACCATAGTTAAACAAGTGATTTGATGTTTTAGACTAACCCTTGTACAATAATGTATGTTCCATGACAGATAAAATCATTGCACATTTACATCCCAATACACAAATAGTTTACGTATATAAATATTTTAAGATGTTTATGAGTGCCTTATATATTGCAATAATGATTCATAATATAAAATAATTAGTAATTATAATTAAGTTAAGATGGACGTATTATTCCTATTGAAAATATTTGCGGGATAATATAACATTTAAATCTTGTATTCATATCGAAAGTGTGATTAGGACATTATGAAAACCATACATACTATGATTTATGATGTAATAATATATCTGTAAAAATACATTGGGGTCTTCACTTTGTATGCCCTCTTATAAATTAAAAATATCCATCCTTACCTTTAGTAAACAACGATATTTTATAACTTTATATCCGTTCCGTTGTTTATTTCATAAATTTTATTTAATGTTGGCTGTTTTCGTATAAAGGAACTATTTGAATAAAAGACTTGTGAAAACTTATCTTCATATCAGGTCCTATGGAAACTATAGAGGTATTTTTCCACCATGAAATATTTATCCAAAGTTGTTGTTAAATAACATTAATAAAAAGGTATCAAAGAACTAAAATGCAATAAATTTAAACAATAATCCTAACTACATATGCACAGTAATAGTTTAGCTACAATTTCATAGATTTCTGTTTTGGAGTATTTATGAAAATGTACAAGTAAGCCACACCATATATCACCTGGCACATAATGTCACTTAGCTAGGTTTGCATGCGAAATTTCCAATTTATAGCTAGTTTCATTCTCGATAAGTTCTAGGAATGTTCCAAATATAAAAAAGGGACCCGTTTTGCATAGCATTGTTTCTTTTGATACGTTTAACTATTATCAGCAATCAAATATTGAATATTTTATATTGCATTTTGCCTAATGTAACATCTATCTTATGTGGATTTATAAAGTAATTTTCATATCAAACAGTGAAAAAATCATTTTAAATGCTTATTTCCCATGTACTATAGTTCCAATATTGGGACAGCAAGAAACTCTAGACATTTACAGGCGTAAAGTCCTTTTAGGCTTTACGTTTAAATCGGTTAAGATTATACATAGATTATAAATATTTAATTTTTAAATCTTCAAATGGGTACCTTTTATGAGTATTTATATTCAAATGGTGAAATTATGTATCGTACAGTCTTCACATATGACCGTAAAGACCTTAAGTAAGATTCTGAATATTTAAAGAAACGCATCATAACTAACAATCATTGTATCCGGAGTATGTAATGAGAGTATGCAATCAGAGTTCATCCGAAAATTATGCATTTTATTACAGCTTTCGCCAATTAATATACTTATTTCATTTTAATTTCATCAATCTTTATGAATATAAAGATCAATTGCTATACTTTTTTCCTTGAAGAAATACGGTATAGCTTCGAGTAAAAGAAATTAATGTACATCTTTCACGTCTTCCCACCTTATTTAAATCATAAAAAACCTTTCAAAGTACTATAAAATGCTGCTCTATCTCATATTGCCTATCAAGCTTGATGGTACAATCTAATTTTGTAGTAATAATGGATTTTTTTGTATTTGAATAATCTGAGATGTCGTGTAAATACTATTTTAAGATGCATTTTCCAGATTTATTTTCACAAGGTTTGTTTTTCAGTGATATAATGGAAGTTAGATATAAAAGACGGTGTTTTCAAGTAATATTTAGTTTACTTTTTACAGTATGGTAAATTTTAAAAATTAGATTTAAGAAGGAATTTTAAATTATTTTTGACCATTGCTCGTTATTCTATTGACATATATTCCATATATTAAATGTTCTAATACTTTACCTACGCATTAAATAGTAAATATCTTTTTAACTCGGCCTGCACCGATGTTTATAGAACATTTTACTTCAAACTATCCTGAATGTTTTAGTGTAGTGCGATGATGTTTATATTTTGATAGGTGGGTGCATTTAATAAAATATACCTTTAAGTGTTCATAAGTGAGAATTAGGATAGCTCTGATTAAATTTGAGGCTAGATATCTCACATCCTTATGCAGAACACGTACTGTGGTCAGTATCCTCTCTATCTGAAGGTGCTCACGTTTACTCTGAACAAGCGTTATAAACTGTTTTTGGTGATTTACGAGAAAAGGCTTGAACCGAAACAAGGTGCGAACTTTAAGCTGCATTATTAAAATATTTTTTAAGGAAAATTAAAATATAAAATATTATTATTGTATGATACTAATTTAAACTGTATATGCACCCACCAGCGATCACATGGTAACAAACATTCAATGAGTGTTTGTGACGTGTGCAGTTTATGGTGAGTTATGGTATAAATAATGTAGAACTGATCACTCTACATTATATAAATTTCAATTCATCAATGTCGTAGCGCGCCGACATTGTACCAATTATACCAATGCCCGTACGTCACTCTTGCCTGTTCTGTATAAAAGAATAGCCCATTAAGTAACCTTTTATCTCCGGTGGACTGTTCACCACACGACCGGACGACACGCTGCGGCAGGTGAACTGATAACAAACAGCTGGTGGATTGATTAGTGAGGAAGCTTGCGAGTGACTGGATTGCGTCGGTGCTGTGTGTGTCTACGAGCCCTTCAGCTTCGCTGGATTTTCGGGAGCCGACTAATAAATTGGCCAAGGTGAACTACTACCATATATTTTCCTTAGTTCTCGTCACTCTTACGTGAATTCAATATACTAATTTTAAAGTTTAAAACACTACTCAAGATTATAGAATCACTCAACTGAGCCTTTGGAAAAACTGTTAGGGTTTGAATTGAACGTGTAAAGCTAAAACGTGGCATTTACTTTTAATAGTTAATAATCTTACCTAATAATTTGTTTAAAGTATTTGTTTCAAAACCAATTACGCTAACTATGTTGACAACATTTCTAAGAGAAAGAGGTAAACTTATAAATAGTACATATGTTGAGAATTAATGTCACAACTTGAACTGTTATAACTGCAATGTTTTAAATGTTTTAATCGAAGAAAATTTACCTCTTTTATAGTAAAGTAAGTATTTAATTATATAAATACATACAAGTCGCATAAAATACAACCATGATTGACATATATTTTGTAACAGACCGTGTACAGTCCTAATTTGATGTGTCACAGTTTCATGTTAGTACGATACAATAGTTTCAACGTTTCTTCTTAATGTATCAATGTTTATTTGTAATAAAAGTCAAGGTAAATTATTACCTCAAGCTATTAATAATTATTCTTTGATATCACATTAAATTTATAAATTCAATTTTGTTATTATACTGCCTATTATGTTAAATCATACTGTGTACATATAGGGTACTTTAACTGTTTATTATTTTCGACAGTGTTTATTAGCCTTTGATATGAACAGTCAAGCTTACAATTCTCATGATTTGATAGCCAGAAATTGCATAAATACAGGTGGATTCATTATCCCGAGAGTATTGTTGCTTAATCAGCTGAATAGACATTCGAGAATAAGACTTTTTTTTGCTTCAAACTAACTAAGACCGAATGTGTTTATTTTTAAATGTTTCATTGTTGTTTTTCATTTTGTATGTAAATGTCCATTTCAATTGCTACTGAGAACTGTTGTTATCTGATGTTCTCTGTTGGTTGAACATATTAATCAGGGCTTTTTGGGATTTGGTATGGGTACACTTCTGGACTGCGCCCGGAGCCTGGTGGACTTATTGCCGAGCCGCTAGTGGGTACTCCAGCTTGCACTACCCTGACACTGGGATCTGCTCCTAGCCGTGCCGCCTTACACCTACCACTACCGCACCGCGGATCCGCTCTTCCGAGCCACGGTCTGGACCGGACGTAGTAGGCCTTTTGTGTTGTGACTCCCAGTTGGTGAGTACAGACTTGGATTATTTCACAGAGTGCTCTTATGGATTAGTGAGTCGGACGCGGACTGATGTCTAATTCTGGACCAGGAGCCTTTGTATTGTGGAAGGAGCCCTTAAAATTTGGTTCAACGCTACCCTCCAGACGTTAACTGCACACCTTAGTGCATTATAGTGTATCTTTAGTATATTTACTTGTGTCGTCTATTATTTACATGTCTAGGCCATTTATTGCATGTGTTTATTGTATTTATTTATGTATGTTGAATGTTGTTTTGAGGAAGTGGAGCGCTCTCTACCATCAATAGAGTTCATTTAGCCATTTGTAATTCTCTCTAATAAGTGGTAACATTGTATCTTCGCTATATTTGTTGTTGATTATTTTCTGTCTAAAGCATTTACTTACTGTAAGGCTGGATTACTTGTGATAATGTCATACAATTCCTGCACATAAATAATTAGTTTAATTGCAAACATTTGAGTGTTTTGTTTCTTTTGTTCAGTCCTAGTAACTGGATTTAGATAACCTCGCATAAGTATTAGGGGTCTATATTTAACCTTATATTCAGAATATTTCAATACAACTATCTGTGTAATCCAAAGGCCTGGTTGACAAAAAAAATAGCTTTAGTGTATGGTAGTAGGGAGCCTGATTGGTACTTTCCTTGGAGCAGGGGTACTCTTCCTTGTTGAAGCCCTGCCTGTTACCTGTCCTACAACAAGGTGGCGCCCTTTCCCTCACCGAGCAACCTTAAAGAAGAAGAAGTACTAATCGTAGGTTACCCTTTACCCTTACGGCGCGCTGTCAAGGACCACCCCCTTTCTCCACTGAGTGATACCGGACATTTGCACAATTCCCCTAGGGGAGAACGTTGCAAAATGGCGCCCAACGTGGGGCCTGGATTATTTGGAGTAATCTGAAGTAATAGTTATAACTGTACATTTTTTTTATTTGTCCTTCATACTTGTGTTTTTGTAAATATTAACTATTTCTATGAACTTGAACTGTTGCTGCTGATATGATCGGTTTGCATTAGTGTTGCTTGGAATAAGTAGTTATTCACATTTCCTTAACAAAACAAAGTACAAAAACCTAAATATCAAACAAACTTATTTCTCCTTTTCAGTTATGGAATAATTCTGACATTTGCTTTGAATTCTGTGTTTTGGTCATTGTTGTAGTTTAGTTGGACAACATATCTCTATTTATTGTTGTTGTGACACTTATTGAGCGTACTCTTTCGAAATTTTAATTTTATACGCTCATGTTGGTTTTGTGACCTTTTAAGGGTGTTTATATTTTTGAGTTGGGAAACTTATGAGTATTTCTGTTCCACTTTTGAATTTTGTATCTTATCTAAATATGAGTGCCTATCACCTGCGTAAAACAGAAGTTATCTATGAGCTGAAGATTAGGAATCTTCCCTCTGGAGGTACAGCCGGAGATTTGAGAAAACGACTTTCTCAGAGTTTAGCGTCGAATACGCCAATGGAGGAGACTGTAGTTAATTCTTTGGATACGGATACAGAACTAGAGGAGTGTGAGGCAAAGTACCAGGATTTATCAGCACTTGTGAGTGACTATGAGGGGAATTATCACGATAATGAGTATCATCGTATTGTTGCACGCCTATGGCATTTATACCTTCGAGCTGATAGGATACCAGTGGGTGCGACGGCGGATGATGATCAGGAGCAGACCAAGCAGTGCTTAGTGGGTAAATGCAAGGGATTGTTGGACTCTTTCAAGGACTCTAAGTCTGCGGCTAAGGTGGATTCTCCTGACAACAAGACTCTATCAGCTGGCAATCCACAACCCCAGCCAGATTCAGATAAGCGGACGGATCCTCTCTTTGTCCCCACGAAAGTTCTAGCATTTTCTGGCTCAATCGTTTCACCAGAAGAGGAAAGAACACATGAAGAGGAAGGAAGACTTGGAAGAGAAAGAGAACGTCAAGACGGGATGCAGCTACAACATTTGAAAAGACAGCAAGATAACTGGATTCGCCAGGAAGAGATGAAGCTTCAAGAGGAACGAAGAAAACAGGAAGAGAAGTGGAAACAAGAAGAGAGACAACAGCAAGAGAGTAGATGGCAAAAAGAAGAGTGGAGGCTTCAAGAAGACCAGAAGAAGCAGGAAAATCATTCTTCGATGGAAAGAGTTGTTCAAGACTGGCCCCGCCAAGACGATCTGCGATATTTAGAAGACAAAAGAGAAGGCTCACGCCCCAGATATGTACCTGTGTATAAGTGGGGCCTGAAATTCGACAACTCTGGTCCTAGCATCGCAGCCTTCTTGGAAAGGGTCGAGGAACTTCGTCGAGCCCGAGGAGTAACTCACCAAGAACTTTATGACTCGGCTGTCGATCTCTTTGCTGGCCCCGCGCTTGTATGGTATCGTGCAGCCGCTAACAGGATCCGGTCATGGCATCAACTAACGAAGGAACTGCGAGAAGTCTTTCAACCTGCTGATTACGATCTACGGCTTCATCAGGAGATATTCAATAGAGTACAAGGAGACAACGAACCCTTGGACCTCTACATCGCGGCTGTGGAAGGCCTGTATGGCAGACTTGCTGTCCCCGTTCCCGAGAGTACTCGTCTGGCCCAGATCTACTACAACCTCCATCCGCAGTTGCAGGATAGATTGGCTTTATTTAGCATCCAAACTCTAGATCAACTTCGATCCATGGGACGTCGAGCTGAAGCTGGACGGTTAAGCATGACGAGAAACAGATCTCAACGAAGTGAGGTAACGCTTGAACCGGACCTCGCCTATCAAGATCCAAGTCGTCGCAGAGTAATCACCCAAGGACGAGTAGCTGACATCAAGGCATCACCACGACCAGATCGCGGAGAGGTATCTTGTTGGAATTGTGGAGAGAAAGGCCATCGTTTCCGATTTTGTCGCAAGACCAAGAAGAAGTTCTGTTTTGGCTGTGGCAAGGACAACATTTTGAAACGAGAGTGCCCTAAATGTACTCCAAAAAAAAACGAGTAGGGATGGGAGTCAGGAGCTCAGTGGGTATGCCTGTCTCCCAGTCTAGCGAGAATTGCCCCACTATAGACTATCTTTTGCATACTTTTCAGTCAGACCCTAGACCGTATTTAAAAGATAGAGTGTTTGGTCGAGAGATTACTGCACTTCTAGACTCCGGTGCTTCCCAAACGTTTCTTGGAGGAAAAGGATTGTGGATTTTGGAAAAGTTCCCTACGCGCCTTAAGACTGCTTCTGGACGTTTTGTAGAGACTGCTGACTCTAACAGACACGAGGTCAAGGGATTCGTAGATCTGCCCATCTCTCTAAGGGGTAGAACCGAGAACTTGAGTGTATGTGTTGTTCCATCATTGCAGCAATCTTTGATATTGGGCATCGATTTTTGGGAGCGCATGCACATAGTAGCTGATATGCGTAATCGAAGATGGGAGTTTGCTCCAAGGGAGACGCCGTTCCTATGTAGCGCTATTGAAGGGATTACGTCTGAAGACCACTTGACCCCGGAAGAACGAGGAAGACTTCAAGACCTACTAGAAGAGCACTTTAAAAATGAACCATCTACGTTAGGTAGGACTGATCGTGTCAAGCACGTCATAGACACGGGAGACGCGCAACCCATCAAGCAACGATATTATAACGTATCCCCAGCTCGCCAAAAATTGATAAATGAGGAGTTGGACCGTATGTTGCAGCTGGGAGTCGTTGAAACCGTCCCAAAGCGCTTGGTCATCGCCAATAATGTTGTTGGACAAGCCTGATGGTAGCAAGAGATTCGTGGTAGATTTTAGGGCAGTCAACGCCGTAAGCCGCAAGGATGCTTATCCCCTACCACAAGTTACCACCATTCTGGACCGACTCAGAGATGCTCGATTCTTGTCAAGTCTCGATATCAAAAGTGCCTATTGGCAGATAGAGCTGGAAGAAGCTAGCAAGGAGAAGACGGCTTTTGCGATCCCAGGTCGTGGCCTCTATCAATTTGTGACGATGCCCTTTGGACTGTGTGGGGCTCCCGCAACGTGGCAGCGTTTTGTGGACACCGTTTTGGGACCCGACCTCGAGCCGAACGTTTTTGTCTACTTAGACGATATTGTAGTAGTAACATCTACATTTGAGGCGCACCTTGGGATATTGTCGGAAATCTTTAGGAGAATCCGAGCAGCCAAACTCACTCTTAATAGGGAAAAGTGCAAGTTCTGTCGAGAAGAACTTAAGTACTTGGGCTACCTCGTCGGTGGTGATGGACTGAGGGTTGATCCCGATAAGATCAATGCGGTTGTGGAAATTCCCACCCCACGGAATCAAAAGGAAGTGAGACAATTTACGGGCATGGCGTCTTGGTATCGCCGTTTTATACCCAATTTCGCTCCTCGAATGCATCCGCTAACGTCACTTCTCAGGAGAAATACCAAGTTTGAATGGACTGAAGAAGCAGAAAAGGCATTCCAGGACATAAAATCCTGCCTGATAACAGCCCCGATATTGTCTTGTCCAGATTTTGCTAAGTCCTTCACGATTTCCTGTGATGCCTCTGGCGTTGGGATAGGTGCGGTACTTAGCCAGGAGTACGAACATGGAGAAGGAGTCGTGGCCTACGCTAGCCGTACTTTGACCCGCCAAGAACAGAAGTATTCAGCCACGGAAAGAGAGTGTCTGGCGGTGATCTGGGCTGTTGAGAGGTTTCGGCCATATGTGGAAGGTACGAGGTTCACCGTGGTCACTGACCACTATAGCCTACTCTGGCTAAACAATCTGAAAGATCCGACTGGACGATTGGCACGCTGGGCTCTCAGACTCCAGCCTTACGACTTCCGCCTAGTCCACAGGAAAGGCCAGGACAACGTAGTGCCGGATCTACTATCGAGGACAACTCCACCTGACCTCCCCACTGAAGAGACCGTGTGGTGTGATGCCATCCATTTTCCTTCCAAACTTAAGGATCATTGGTATACCACCATGCTGCAGAACGTGTTAGCTAACCCAGAACAGTATAGCCAGTGGCGAACTGAGGATGGAAAGCTTTGGAAGAGAGTGACCACTTTGGAGCCTTCGCTACAAGATGATAATTGGAGATTGGTTATCCCGAAAGATCTTCGTTCTCAAACTCTAGCCGAATGTCACGATAAACCAACCGCTGGCCACCAGGGCGTTCTGAAAACCTACAAACGGATGCAGCAGCGTTATTACTGGCCCAAGATGCGGAAGGATGTGGCTACATACGTTGCTCGATGTGATGTCTGTCAGCGCATAAAATACGACCAACAACTCCCTGCTGGTGTGATGGGAACACAACGTGGTGTGAACGCTCCCTGGCTAATGATTGCTGCAGACTTAATAGGACCATTACCTCGGTCATTGAAGGGATTTAAGTATCTGTTAGTCATCACCGATACTTTCACTAAGTATTCTGTTTTGCGTCCCTTGCGAGCTGCTACAGCGAAGTTGGTCTCCAAACACTTAGAGGATGATATTTTCATGGTTTATGGCGTCCCGGCTTACATTATATGCGATAATGGCTCAGAATTCATCGGAAAGCCGATGACCAACCTTGCAAAACAGTATAACATCAAGATCCTTTTAAACGCCAGTCGCCATCCCCAAGCCAATCCGGCAGAGAGGGTGAATCGGGACATTGTTACTATGTTAAAGGCATACGTGAAAGACAACCACCGAGAATGGGACAAGTACATACCTAAGCTAGGATTTGCTCTTAGGACAGCGTACCACGAGACTACACAGTATTCGCCAGCGTTCCTGAACTTCGGGCGAGAACTCGCCACTGCTGGTGCAGGATTTGAGGTTCTTGAGGATGGCTCTGTGGTACCTTCTCCAGAAGATTCAAGGCATTATGGTGACAAGCTACAAGAGCTGAAGCACATTTATCAAGAGGTTGCTGATAGGTTAAAGAATGCCCATGGACGGAGAGCTCGTCGCTATAACCTTCGTTGAAGACCTGTACACTACCGAGTGGGTGATGTCGTCCTCAAAAGGAATTACCCACAGTCGGACGCAACAAAGTATTTCTCAGCGAAGCTAGCACCTAAATATGTAGGACCCTTTTTGGTGGCTGAGGAAGTATCTCCTTTGGTATACACCCTGGCTGATATGAAAGGTAAACGTATCGGGAAATGGCATGTGGCTGACCTCAAAAGGTTCATCAAGTGAAGAAAATTTGGGAAATTTTCTACAGGCAGGGGGGTATTTGTGACGTGTGCAGTTTATGGTGAGTTATGGTATAAATAATGTAGAACTGATCACTCTACATTATATAAATTTCAATTCATCAATGTCGTAGCGCGCCGACATTGTACCAATTATACCAATGCCCGTACGTCACTCTTGCCTGTTCTGTATAAAAGAATAGCCCATTAAGTAACCTTTTATCTCCGGTGGACTGTTCACCACACGACCGGACGACACGCTGCGGCAGGTGAACTGATAACAAACAGCTGGTGGATTGATTAGTGAGGAAGCTTGCGAGTGACTGGATTGCGTCGGTGCTGTGTGTGTCTACGAGCCCTTCAGCTTCGCTGGATTTTCGGGAGCCGACTAATAAATTGGCCAAGGTGAACTACTACCATATATTTTCCTTAGTTCTCGTCACTCTTACGTGAATTCAATATACTAATTTTAAAGTTTAAAACACTACTCAAGATTATAGAATCACTCAACTGAGCCTTTGGAAAAACTGTTAGGGTTTGAATTGAACGTGTAAAGCTAAAACGTGGCATTTACTTTTAATAGTTAATAATCTTACCTAATAATTTGTTTAAAGTATTTGTTTCAAAACCAATTACGCTAACTATGTTGACAACATTTCTAAGAGAAAGAGGTAAACTTATAAATAGTACATATGTTGAGAATTAATGTCACAACTTGAACTGTTATAACTGCAATGTTTTAAATGTTTTAATCGAAGAAAATTTACCTCTTTTATAGTAAAGTAAGTATTTAATTATATAAATACATACAAGTCGCATAAAATACAACCATGATTGACATATATTTTGTAACAGACCGTGTACAGTCCTAATTTGATGTGTCACAGTTTCATGTTAGTACGATACAATAGTTTCAACGTTTCTTCTTAATGTATCAATGTTTATTTGTAATAAAAGTCAAGGTAAATTATTACCTCAAGCTATTAATAATTATTCTTTGATATCACATTAAATTTATAAATTCAATTTTGTTATTATACTGCCTATTATGTTAAATCATACTGTGTACATATAGGGTACTTTAACTGTTTATTATTTTCGACAGTGTTTATTAGCCTTTGATATGAACAGTCAAGCTTACAATTCTCATGATTTGATAGCCAGAAATTGCATAAATACAGGTGGATTCATTATCCCGAGAGTATTGTTGCTTAATCAGCTGAATAGACATTCGAGAATAAGACTTTTTTTTGCTTCAAACTAACTAAGACCGAATGTGTTTATTTTTAAATGTTTCATTGTTGTTTTTCATTTTGTATGTAAATGTCCATTTCAATTGCTACTGAGAACTGTTGTTATCTGATGTTCTCTGTTGGTTGAACATATTAATCAGGGCTTTTTGGGATTTGGTATGGGTACACTTCTGGACTGCGCCCGGAGCCTGGTGGACTTATTGCCGAGCCGCTAGTGGGTACTCCAGCTTGCACTACCCTGACACTGGGATCTGCTCCTAGCCGTGCCGCCTTACACCTACCACTACCGCACCGCGGATCCGCTCTTCCGAGCCACGGTCTGGACCGGACGTAGTAGGCCTTTTGTGTTGTGACTCCCAGTTGGTGAGTACAGACTTGGATTATTTCACAGAGTGCTCTTATGGATTAGTGAGTCGGACGCGGACTGATGTCTAATTCTGGACCAGGAGCCTTTGTATTGTGGAAGGAGCCCTTAAAATTTGGTTCAACGCTACCCTCCAGACGTTAACTGCACACCTTAGTGCATTATAGTGTATCTTTAGTATATTTACTTGTGTCGTCTATTATTTACATGTCTAGGCCATTTATTGCATGTGTTTATTGTATTTATTTATGTATGTTGAATGTTGTTTTGAGGAAGTGGAGCGCTCTCTACCATCAATAGAGTTCATTTAGCCATTTGTAATTCTCTCTAATAAGTGGTAACATTGTATCTTCGCTATATTTGTTGTTGATTATTTTCTGTCTAAAGCATTTACTTACTGTAAGGCTGGATTACTTGTGATAATGTCATACAATTCCTGCACATAAATAATTAGTTTAATTGCAAACATTTGAGTGTTTTGTTTCTTTTGTTCAGTCCTAGTAACTGGATTTAGATAACCTCGCATAAGTATTAGGGGTCTATATTTAACCTTATATTCAGAATATTTCAATACAACTATCTGTGTAATCCAAAGGCCTGGTTGACAAAAAAAAATAGCTTTAGTGTATGGTAGTAGGGAGCCTGATTGGTACTTTCCTTGGAGCAGGGGTACTCTTCCTTGTTGGAGCCCTGCCTGTTACCTGTCCTACAACAAGGTGGCGCCCTTTCCCTCACCGAGCAACCTTAAAGAAGAAGAAGTACTAATCGTAGGTTACCCTTTACCCTTACGGCGCGCTGTCAAGGACCACCCCCTTTCTCCACTGAGTGATACCGGACATTTGCACAATTCCCCTAGGGGAGAACGTTGCAAAATAGTTTGCCACCCCTCCTCGCGGGTTAGCAATATTGTCGGCCTCGCTCAGTGGAGAAGGGCGTGAGTATTGGTAGAGCGCCAGGACAACCAAGTTCTTGCGCAGTGACAGAGGACTACTAAGATTGACGGATACCCAGATGGTTACAGTTTGCTCGGTAATAAGGGCGCCACCTTGTTGATGGGGTGTGATAGTCGCAGGTCTCCAACAAGGAACAGTTTCCTGCCCTCAGGTATGCTCAATCGAGACCACTACCATGCACGCAAGAACTATTAGGTTTACGACACTAAGCCCTAGGTACTTAAATTAGCCACAGATTTCGGTTGATTATTTTCTAATAGTAAGTTGCAAGGTCTTTAATTAAATATCAGGCAATTAGAAATTAAAACCAATATTTCACATATTTCATTCTGTATTGCCTATTTCTCTCACAGTGCTAAGGTCTTAAACTAAATAAACAAATATATATTTAACTTAACTTAAACTTAACTCGTTGGCCAATTGAAATAAAAATACGAAAAATTATTACGGTAGGAGCGCTCCGATTACTAATACAAAATTACAGTGGCCAAAATCATGATGACCATATTCCTGAACTACAAAATTACAAAACAATAATTCACATGAATACATAATGGCTAGACATTAAAATTAAGTTGAGCCCCATTTGTCAAAGTTCGGAACTGGATCCACCCTGATGCAGTTATTCAGGCCTAGTCCGATAGGTAGAGGCTCCACGATGACATTGACATAGTTAGTCCGACCTCCCAGGGGAGCACGATGGAATAAGTAGTGTAAAGTCTACTCACCAACTGGGCGGACCCAAAACACACACACGAGCCGTCGATTGTATCGTCCGTG